>NW_007059676.1:64663-156743 GCF_000164805.1 Carlito syrichta
AGGAAGGGGGGAGGGAGAGAGGAAGGGGAGAAGGTAGGGAAGGAAGGAAGGAAGAAAATGTAGCTTATTCTGTGAAGTATGTATTTTTATTAAAGTAACATTAATTAATATAATAGATATATTTTAAAACTTCAGTGATCTAAGAACTAAGTCTATTGCCTACTCCTATATGGTTATAGAATAGGGGTCTTATAGAACCACAATTATTCATGGATCTAAGCTTTCTTTTCTTGAAACTGCACCACATCATAGGGCCTCTGGGTCCTTCACTCCAGGCTAGCAGACAGGTAAAAAGCCTATAGGATGAAACAGAGAATTTTTGATGTGTCAAATCTGAAAGTAGAGTCCATCACATTTACCGACATTTTATTGAGTAGAACTTAGTCACAAGGCATCACCTAACTGCAAAGGCAGAAGAAGAAAGGAATTTTATAAACAGTTAATCAGTTGGTCACACCATAGGCATACATATTTATTCTCTTTTAAGTTCATTTTCTAAATTATAAAATGAAAAATTTGTATTTGGAGATTTCATTAAGTTTTATACTATATATATATTATACTTTCATTAAGTTTTATACTATACTATATTTGAGTAAAGCCATTCTAAGGCAATAAAAAGCATCAAGCCCATTTTCTTTCTTCCATATTAAAATCTATAGATAAATACTACATATTCAAATTGAGTCTCCATATTGAAGTAAATGACTAAAACACTTGGTAGAATTTTTTTTTTTTAATTTTGGAAGAGTAAGATTGGAAATATTTGTGTATTTTCCATTTTTTTCCTATTAACTAATGGATCTGTGACTCTCCTTGGCTTATTGTTTTACTATACTCATTGGCATTGGTTTATTATTATCACTGTGCACAGAACTTGTTTCTAGAATGTTCTTTACTTGTAATTTTTTTCCATTGATTATTATCAATTTTCCTATATGTAGGTTACTTTAAGCGAATGAAATAGTCTTCCACTCACAGCTAGACTCGACTCAGTGTAGCAACAGTGTTAGTAAAATGTTATGACCATCTTTGACTAAAAGAAACTCAAAGCCAGGTGCTATATTCAAAGCGTTGTATCTAATACATGGTATAGCTGTTATCTTCTAAGAACTTGAACTGAAACAAAGATTCTTTGAATGCTGATTCACAGCTGCATAACAAGTAATAAAAATCTCACTGGTTGCCTTGTAAACACTCTCCAAGACAGTTCTGACCAATCAAGCCTTCATAACCATGCTGACCTTGATTAGCGTGAAGGTCACCACACGTGCCTGCCTTTTTGTTAGACTCCCCTGAACCAAATCCAAGATGTATTTAGTCTTGCAAAACAACTCATGCTACCAGTTCTAGAGCAACAGTCCCCAAAGGTCTCCCTCTAGTCACTGTACTTAATTTAATTGTACATAATTTTTTATTCATGTTGAGGATTTGTCCTTTTTAAGACATATATATTCTAGCTCTTATTGTATTTTCCTCTGCTACTCTTCAGTAAACCATCCACTCTACTATAAAATATTTTTTTAAGCCAGGCTTGGTGGCTCAGCCTGTAATCCCGTGCTTTCGGAGGCTGAGGTGAGTGGATTGCCTGAGCCTGAGGGTTCGAGACCCTCCTGGGCAACTTGGCGAGACCTCATCTCTATAATAAATCAAAAATCAGCCGGGCGTGGCAGCGCATGCCTGTAATTCCAGCTACTCAGAAGGCTGAGGTGGAAGGATCGCTGGAGCCCAGCAGGTCAAGGCTTTAGCGGCCGGGAGCGGCCACTGCACTCCAGTCTGGGCGACAGAGTGAGACTCCAACTCAAAAAAAAAAAAAAAAATACTATATCCTTTCTTACGGTAACCTCTTATAACATTATTTTAACTGGTGAAAAGCAATGCTCAAGAGATACATTTCATGACTTTGTATTAGCAATTATTATAACACTGATTGCATACAATAGATTGACATCCCATGATATCTCCTTTCTGTATTTCTAGAAGCCACAAATATTCCTATAGTGATGACAGTGAGTGCATACAAAAGGACAATGTAATTTTGTAGATTTTAATTAACACCGAATGGAATTATGCTAAGAACAAATAAAAGATGAACAGCTCTTTCTTTTCACTCTCTTGTTCTCTCTTGTTCCTAACAAAAATAATTCATAACTTCAACTTTTCCTGCTGCTTCTCCAAAATCCCAGTTTTCAACCCAATCAAAAGATGCCAACATATTCCAAAGTGAGAGAAGGCTTTGGATCCTGCACTCCTCCTGTCTTCCTCATCTTGAAGGGATTTTTCAGTCTTTTCTTTCCCAAGCTGCCAGTTATGCTGAATTGTTCTGAAATGTGAATGATTTTTGTGTGTGTGAATACGAGCTTCCATCGACTAGAGCAACAATGCGAGTTTCACACTTGTCATTTTCCAAAACCTGCCTTTTGAGCCCTGTCAGTCATGTGCCTCTACATGTGTGTTTCTTGGTCGGAGCAGCGTTGTTTTGTGGCAGCTTCTGTTTAGGAATTCATGTCGCTGTTTGGTATTTATGTAGTTCAGCTGTTAGGGAGTCAGGGTAAGAGGAAAGAAAACACACAGGAGTGAAGGTTTCAGGGGCAAAGAGGGAAATAAGAAGGGGCTGTAGATTATAAAATAACAATGGCAGCCATGTGGCAGCAATAAACCACAGGCATAACCACTCGGTTTAGGAAAGACACTGCGACAGAAGAACAGATGTCACTCACACCCATGCCACTGATCTGGATGGCCAAGTGCTCTTATAAAGTACAAGTATTGCCGGAAATATTAGTAGTTACCTTCACCTCTTAATATTTTTCATTTCTTACAACACTGAACTTGATTACAATGTGTGACACTGAGCTTAGATGTGCTTAAAGCAAAGACAGAGAGACCCTGGAAAAGAGGTGTGTGGACGAGAAACTAAATACTATGGGTTCTCACCAGGGTTGATAGAACCCTATGATTCACAATGTAGGTTTCAAGATGCCCAGAAGTTCTGATATTAATCTAACATTCATCTGCAGAAAATTGTATCCCTTGGAGCTCTTGCATTTTAATGGAAAAATAATAGGAGTAGACTTTCTCAGGAGTTCTCAAATACCTTCAGCTCCTTTTAGTCTCAGATCACTCCTTTTAGTCCCAGGAAATCTTGAGTTTAGAAACTTGAGGCTCAAGGAGTAAACTTTTTAAAAATATATAAACAAAGATTGATGCAAATTAAATTTCACATCTTTCCTAAATAACCCCAGGAAAGGTAATACAAGTTCTCATGCTGATATAGCTGACATTTTCTATCTGTGCTTGCCAAAGACAGATGGAAGTTTCTAGAGGTTCTTTGGGCAACACAGCTTATAAATAAGGAGAGGTAAATAGTGATAAAACAAAAAATGCATAGAAATCTAAGAACTTTTTTTAAAAAAAATCATTACATTTTCCCTACAGCTACTTCCCAGTCTTTAATTTTAACTAAATAACCCGAGTCTTGCAAGTGATGCATTTTTTATTTGTTTCAAAATCTACACTGTGACCATTGTATCTCTGTTCCAGTACTATAAATCTTAACACATCAGCAAAATACCCATACTTTATTAATATTTGAACAATGATCTATTAATATTTTCAAGTTAGTAGAAAACCTCTTTAAAACAGTCAAATATAAGTGGTTGCAAATAACCAACGGGTACAATCAGACTTTGAGATATGAATACAACGTAAGTATTTATAGCAGACACTTATTTCCAGCTTTTTGGGCAATACATGTATTCTAGCTTCTTTTATACTCACTTATTTTTAGTTTAAAAATATCAAAACAAAAAACCTCAATCTAATAACTGAAGTAGTATATCCATTATACTGAAATTATCTACACAGTGTATGTGTACTGACAATGCCCCAAAATAAGAATGCTTCCTATTCACTCACAATAAACAATGTTTTACACTTAAAATCTCTTCACATATAATGGAAAAATAATTACCAGCCAAGGGTATATACAGCAATTTTCACATACTTGTTGTTTCCTTCTTTTTAGTCATTTACCAAACCAAAAGAGTAAATGAAATTGTCTTGCTTTCCTCTTTCACACTTAGAAACTGTATTTCAACAATTCTTTGTGCCTTAGAATTTTTTTAAAAATATAACTAAGTGATTAACTAACGTTATTGTTTCAAAAGCCCAGCAGCAAAAGTATTCTTAAGGTAATAATATGCTAGATGTCTAAGGAAAGCTAATAATTAATTAACACCTCAGAGTTTCAAAAAAAACAATGAGTGGGACATGAGACCAGATAGCAGCTCAAGCATGATGTTTTGCTGTTCATGTCATTAAACGAATGACTTTCTCTTCCAAGGGGGCTGAAAAAATATTTCTATTCTACTGTTAGAAATAGTATCTAGTGGGGACCAAAGGGAGACCCAAACTTTACTTGTATAATGACCACTTGTATACCTGATCCTGAAATGTAACCCACATCTTTTAAATTAAATTTTTTAAAAGAAAATAAAAGAAATAGTATCTTGGGAGATTTATCTAAATGAATGCTGAAAAAATATCACAATCAAATAGATAGCCACATCTTAGTTCTAGAAACTTAGTAAGTATTCACTTGGACAGAACACATACTATAATAGCAACAATGCAGAGAAGATTAGCAAGGCCTCTGACCAGAAGATGTGGGCAGGGAAAAGACCAGAAAGGGACACAATGAAATTTGGAGGTAGAAATGGAAATGTTTGTCATGATTCTAGTAGTGGTAATACAACTGTATACATTTGTCAAAACTCTTCCAATTGTACTCTTAAAATTGATGAGTTTTATTGTATGTAGGTTATAGCTCAATAAGCTGACAACAAATGTTTACAAATACTAAAAAAAAAAGTTTGCAAAAATTATATTTTTTCTCCCATTCCATGTACTAATTGGGGTAATAACATGTCATGAAGAGCACTGGGACTTTCCCCTTCTATTCTTTTATGTTGCAGGAATTCAGACATGGCAGAAACAACAAGTTTTATATTAATTCATCAATCCCTGTAAGCCCTATAAAAATTTACCATATTTAGATAATGAAATAATTATTTCAACATAATACCTAAAAATTAGACATTAAACTAAAATAAATGTTAAGGAAACATGTAAAATGGATTGGTCAACAATCAATAATGTGCTTTTTCTCGAAGACAGACAAAATACTTCAAGAACAATATTTTTCTTCAAAGGAAACATTATTATTCAAATATTTATTATAAAAATATATTTTTCTGTTTTCATTCTTTCACTAGATTAAAACTTAAAACAAACACATATGTTAACATATTCTGAAGAGAACGTTATGTACGTGTGTCCTCAGTATATGCACTCACAATAACAGAAGGTTTTGTCTTGCCTCTTTCTAGATTTTTTTTAGCATGTCAATCTGAGGAAGTGGGAAAAATGAAGCTTGAACAGAAAACAAAATTCAAGTTAAAGACAATAGAGAAGATTGATTAACCCTATGTTATTAAGCAAGTGTCAATAATGAGGAGTTACTGGGTTCTTGCACTGTTTTCCTCTAAACTTTTAGCCTTACATCCGTCAAACCTCAAGATAACTATCCATCATGGAGTCAAAGAGGCGAACAACTGTGTGGTCCTTTGATAAGGGATGGTGTCACAATTTGTCTCCTTCTCTTCCCACAGATCAGCACTAATGGGATAAGGCCAGGCCACAACAGCTGCAAATAACCCAAAGACATTCTTTAGAGTAAAATAAATTCTCAGCAAAAATGTAGAACAGTAATCTAAATGACCTCAAACAATTCTAAACTCCATGAATATTTACTTGGATGCATTATGCCAATTATATTTGTTCTCTTTCTAAACACTAGTTTTAATTAACCCAATGTATAATTAAATAACAGAATTGTGATACATTTAAAAGTGTAATGATGTTAACAATCCCCTGAAAGCTACAATGTAAAATCTATATAATCCAAGTAATATTTAAAATTTGTTGCTGGACTATATTGTCATCTGTGTAATGCCTACAGGGAGGTAATTCATACATTTAGATGTATAATAGAACATCTTTGCCATTCAAAAATGAATGAATTTAGTAAAGTTGCAAGATATAACACTGACATACATAATCAACAGCATTTCTATACAACAATAGCATACTATATGAAAAAGACATCAAGGAAACAATTATATTTGCAATAGCTACTCACACAAAATATTTAGGAACTTAGCTAAGGATGTGAAAGATCTCTTCAATGAAAACCACAAAATGTTAACAAAAGAAATTGAGAAAAACACAAATAAATGGAAAGATAGTTTGTATTTCTGGATTGGAGTAATTAATATTGTTAAATAGTCCATATTACCCAATTGAGCTATAGAGTCAATAAAATCTCTGTCAAAATACCAATGAAATTCTTCATAAATTAAAACAAAACTTTAAAATTCATATGTAAATACAAAAGACCATGGATAGCCAAAACATTCTTGAGCAAAAAAATAAAGCTGAAGGCATCACACTATCTGATTTCAAGATATACTACAAAGGTATAGTAACCAAAAAAGCAGGGCACTGGCATAAAAATAGATACATAGACCCATGGGACAGAATATAGAACCCAGAAATAAATCCATGCATTCATAGGCAACTGATTTTTGTCAAAAACACCAAGAGCATTCATCAGGGGAAAAGACAGTGTCTTCAATCAATGGTGCTCGAAAAAATTGAATATCCACTTGCAGAACAATAAACTAGACCCTTGTCTCTCATCATATACAAAAATCAACTCTAAATGGTTTAAATACTTAAACTATGAATCTACTAGAAGAAAAACATGTGAAAAATGCTTCATGAAATTGGATTGAGCAAAGATTTTTTTAATAAGGCCTTAAAAACACAGGAAACCAAAGGAAAAATAGACAAAGGGGAATATATCAAAACTAAAAAGCTTCTGCACAGGAAAGGAAACAATTAACAGAGTAAAGATATGGCCTACAGAGTGGGTGAAAATATTGCAAACTATGCATCTGACAAGGGGTTAATATCTAGACTATATAAGAAACTCAACTCAATAAATAATAATAATAATAATCTTATTTTAAAAGGAGCAAAATAACAAAATAGACATGTCTCAAAAAAAGACAAACAAATGACCAACAGATACATGAAAAAATGCTCAACATAAGAAAAATGAAGATCAAAACTACAGTGAGATATCCCTCACTCCATTTGGAATTACTGTGATCAAAAAGACAAAAAATACCACCTGCTGAAGAGGATGTGATGAAAGAGAGACTCTAATGCCCTGTTGGTGGGAATGCAAACTAGTACAGGTATTAGTCATTATAAAAAATAGTATGGCGATTCCTCCAAAAATTAAAAATAGAACAACTACATGATCCAGTAATCCCACTACTGAGCATATATATATCCAAAGGAAGTGAAATCCGTATATTGAAGCGAGATCTGCAGCCCCATGTTTATTCTAGCACTATTCCCAATAGCCAAGCTGTAGAATCAAAAGCCCATCTACAGATGAATGGTTAAAGAAAATGTTATCTATAAATGTGTGTGTGTGTGTGTATATATATACATATGTATATATATATAATGTAAAACATAATAGAATTAAATAGAATATAGAATAACAATATTATAGAATTATATATAATATAGAATAATTATATCTATACATTATGTATAATATATATAATGTATACTATAGAATACATCAGATATATATAAAATACAGAATACTATTCAACTGTAAAACAGAATGAAATCCTGTCAATTGTGGCCACATGAATGACCCTGTAGTATATTATGTTAACTGAAATAAGCCAGTCACAGAAAAACAAACACTGCGCTATCTCACTTATAAGTAGAATGTTAAAAAGTTGATTTTACAGAAGTAGAGAGTAGAGTAGTGGTTACCAGAGGCTGGGGAGAGAAGGGGGTGTGTGGGATTGGGAAAGGATGGTCAATGGGTAAAAAGTTAGCTGTTTAGATAGAAAAAATAAGTTCTGGTGTTCTATTGCTAGTAGGATGCATATAGCAAATAATAATGTAATATATATTTCAACATAGGTAAAAGACAAAATTTTAAATGTTGTCACCACAATTAAGAAATAAGTATTTAAAATGATAGATATGGCCGGGCTCGGTGGCTCAGCCTGTAATCCCGCGCCTTTGGGAGGCTGAGGTGAGCGGATTGACTGAGCCCGCGGGTTCGAGACCCGCCTGGGCAGCGAGACTTCATCTCTACAATAAATCAAAAAATTAGCCGGGCATGGTAGCGCACGCCTGTAGTTCCAGCTACTTGGAAGGCTGAGGTGGAAGGATCGCCGGAGCCCAGCAGGTGGAGGCTGCGGTGGCCGGGAGCGGCCACTGCACTCCAGTCTGGGCGACAGAGTGAGACTCCAACTCAAAAAAAAAAAAAAAAAAAAAAAATGAAGAACTATCCCCATCTTCCATGCCAGAAAAAAAAACTCAGCCTAGTTAACAGAGTGCTTAGTAGCCTAGAAAATGACTGTCATAATATTAAGAGAAAGAAAGAAAAACTTAAAAATATGAGTTATGACTAAAATTATGTTACTAACCATTCACAGAAAAAAGTTAGAAGTCTATAAAGTATATCAATGGGTATTTAGAATAGTGAGATTATGAACAATAA
The DNA here is from genome assembly GCF_000164805.1 of Carlito syrichta. Classification (NCBI taxonomy): domain Eukaryota; kingdom Metazoa; phylum Chordata; class Mammalia; order Primates; family Tarsiidae; genus Carlito; species Carlito syrichta. Next base: position 73,329 of record NW_007059676.1, read on the forward strand.
TTTTTTCTGCTCTGCTTTATGAATTTTTTCAGAAATTATTTTTATGATTTCTTGACAATTTTTTTTCTCCAGACACTTGAAAACTTAGCAAGTTTACATTAGCCTTCCCTAAGATTCTGTCAGTAAATATTAGCTTTAAAAGAAAGAGCTCTGTAACATCACCAACAGAGAAGTCCTCTCAAGCAGACATGTGACTGACTATCCTGTTGTGATCTGGCGGATGGCCGCCTTTGAAGCAGGAAGTGGCTCTATTTGAGGGTAAATGTGAAGAAATGCTCCTAAGCAAGTGTTCTGAGGCCTTGTGTTGCTATTTTGAGTCTTTCCAGTGGAATGGAATAAGGTGGAAATGAAGGAAGGAAATATTTTACATAATTAGTTCTTCATAGAACCTAGTAGAACAACCTAATGCCAAAGGATTTCTTCCCCACTTAGGCCATATTTCTCCCTTGAAGCTGTTTAGTTCATGGCTTATTTTGCCTTCAATCTTCTCTTGGGGTTCATTTTGGACTAATCCTAACTGTGTAAAAATATTTAAGGGGAGAAAACTGAGTTTCCCCAGATCTCAATCCCCTTTCTGAAATGTAAGTTTGAGGTCACAAACAAGTTACCTGTCCTGTTTCAATAGTGTCTTTCCTTCACTGCCCAATAGCAAAGAATTATACACTCCATGAAAATGTTTTAAATAACAAAAGAGTAATCATGCACTTAACTATGTATAATAAGAACTTCATTTGAATTGCCTGAGCCCGTGGGTTTGTGGGTTCAAGACCCGCCTGGGCAACTTGGTGAGACCTCATCTCCACAATAAATCAAAAATTAGCCGGGAGTGGTAGTGCGCGCCTGTAGCTCCAGCTACTTGGAAGGCTGAGGTGGAAGGATCGCCAGAGCCCAGCAGGTTGAGGCTGCGGTGGACAGGAGCAGCCACTGAACTCCAGTTTGGGCAACAGAGTGAGACTCCAATTCAAAAAAAAAAAAAAAAGAACTTCATAAATGTTAATTACTATTCCCTTTATCTTCCTTTCCTTTTGGTTTTCTTCTGTAAATTAGGGCTGTGTTCTAGTCACATTTTCAATGAGTTTTGAAATGTCTAATTACCATTATTATCCCTCCGGAGGGTCAATGTGAGGTCTCCAGAGATCATGCTGGCTCTTGAGAACTCTACCTTCTGTCTTGAGGAGATCTGAGCCTGTTTTTTAGCTTCCTGAGCAAATGGCATAGAAACTCCACTTGTGAAGTATGCTTCTTGGATAATAAATTCAAACTGCCTGCTCCCTCCTAATCTGTTACAGAGTATGATGAGCTCCCCAGATGTGGGCTGTAGAGAGTGGAGCCACATGTAAAGACAACTGGAGAAATGGCTGTCTTGGCACCAGACCCCAGATAAGGCTTTTAAAATGCCCAGCAATAGACCCACGGGGGCTGGGAGCTGGCTTGAAGTTCAGCTGAGTGTGATGAAGGGATCAGAAGTGCCATGACGGCAGACGGTCTCAAGTCTACAGGTTTACTCAACCTGAAAAACTCCCAGAAATGTTTATTCTTAATTAGCCACACACACACCCATTAAAAACTGAATAGCAAAGAGGTTCTAATTGCAGTGTCTTTAGTTTATCACATACAACCTGTTTGGAAATCTCAAATTCCAAAACATTTTAAAAAAAGAAATCTTCCAAGGATGTATGGCAAGATATGATTAGAGTAAAAGAAAGTTGTTTTTTCTAAAAATTTATTTATTTTTGTTTTTTAGCTTTATAGATTTGTATAAAAATAACTCTAAGCAATGGCATGTCAATTGTTTTGTATCTGATCTTCTTATGAAGTCAACAATAGTTTTGCCCACTGAAGAACCACCAGAGAAGTCTTCTCTAGAACCAAAAGGTGCTGCCAGCTATTCCAACTTAATTAGAAAATTAAGTCTATATTATATGTAACAATAATCCACAAGCATGCTCTAACAGCATGTAGCATACAAGCATTATTCTTGAGAATATTTTCAAACATGAATAATTGTGAAACTTAGGCCTATTAAACTATCAAATAGAATGAAATTCCTAGCCTAAAAAATGAGATAAACTTTGTGTCTTTTTTTCTTTACCCAGAAACCAAAGAAGCAAAAAATATTTTCATTGAAGCTTTCTCATTCACAAGGAACTACTTCACACACACACACACACACACACACACACACACGCGCGCGCGTGCGCGCGCGCATGTGTGCACACGTACACATAACACACCCTAACACATGAATGTGTATGGCAGCATCTTACAGGATGCTAAGCATGTGACATACATAATAAAGCATTGCTATACCACAAATACAGCTATAAGTAGTCATATGTGACAATTCAATGAGGGGAGTGTTTAGGATAACCCAATTTGAGAAAGCTGCGTTACAAGATCAGATTCTATTTTTAGGCTGGATTTTCTAGACAGATGTTGAAAACCCATAAAGAGGATTTTTAAAGTGTTATTACTGGTAAGTTATTGCACCCTTAATGTGGTCCGTACTGTGGCAATAGAAGCTTCGGGAAAACATCTTTTCTTTCTGTCTCTTTCTCTCTTTAAACTTTATTTATAGCCTTGCAAAAGACTAGCATTCACATAACCCGCCTTTGCAGGCGTGCCAGAAGATTAATGATATCGCAGTGTTCTTGAGAACAAAAATGTGTCTACCACTGTGTTGAATAATCTCTCCTTTCACACATTAAAAGTGAGATGAGGCCTACTTTAGAAAGCAAGGACAATGTGTCACAAAGAGTTAGCTGGCTTAAAGACATACCCGTATTGCTATCCTGAATCACAAATTGTTTTCATGCATGTTATCTTGAGAATAAGAAAGCTTTTATCACCATCACTTTTTAAAATTTACATAGAATCTCAAAATCTGACTTACTCCAAAATTTTTTTAACAATCTGTTGCTAGTAAAAATTGAGAATTTAGAGAAAGTTGTACATTATGACCTCTTATCTCTATACTCCTCAAATTTTGCTAACAAGATTGAAAGGTATTTAAAAATTTAAATACTATAGATGTAGTCATTTTTGTTAAAACTACCTTTAGCCTAGTTTATAGTAATAATAATCATTCAATTTTTATTGAAACTTTACCTCGTGCCATGCACCATACCTAGTATTTAACATAATTATCTCATTTAACCCTCATGACAATCCTAAAAGGTAGTTATTACTATTATCCCCTTTGGTGGAGGAGATAATTTATGTTTAGAAAGATACATGATTCACCCTAAGACACTCCTATAAAAAATGACAGAACCAGAACTCAAACCTGGGTTTGTAGGACTTCAATGCCATGCTCATGGGTAAGGAAATGCCTAAAAGTTATAAATAATCTTTAAATATCACATGGCTGAGTAAAAGTCTATATTAAATGGATATAGCCTGAGGGGTAGTAATATAGACTTTTACTCAGCCATGTGATATTTAAAGATTATTTATAACTTTTAGGCATTTCTTTACCCATGTGCAAGTACTATATTCCAGGGACTGCCACTGGTTTTTGGAATTATAAAAATGACTCAAACACAATTCTTGCTCTCAAAGTACAGTGGGACCATGAAAGCAACTTGAGACTTTCTCAGGCTCTAGTCATTCTGAGTCTTGCAAATCTGCCTGACATCGTATAAAACATTAAAATATACTCAGATCTCACATTAAATATAATTCACATAACCACATATGAGTTAAGTTACATTTGCTTAAGATTATTTTTATAGGCATTGTAACATTTATTAATTTTGATGTAGCTTTTTTCATAATTTATAGCCAGTATATGTATTTTCCAGAATCTCAGATATTTTTGCCCAGGCTTGGGACTATAATGCTTAACAGTAAAGTGGTCCCAGTGTGAAAGACAGAAAAGTAAAGTAGGAAAATGACACAGTGTGGCAAATAAATAATAGAGATATCTGCAAAGAATTATGAAAGTCAAAACATACAATTTCTCAAATCAAAGGAAATTTGAAGAAAATCTTGGGTAAGTATAGGAGTGTACCAGAAACAAAATACTCATTTATAAACCTATTGAACTATAAAAATGTGTGTTATCTCAAGAAATGTAGCATAATTGTGACTTCAGAAGCATAATTGGGAAGCATGAGAGAAGACAGAGATGGAGATTTAGAATTCAATATCTTCTCATTGTGTTTTCCCTTATCTAAAGGAAATCATAATATATGTTATGCTAAAAATTGTTTCTTTACTATATTGAACACAGCAGCTTGGTTTTCTTAAAAACATGATACAAATTATAATTGATATTCTGTTTACAGACATCCTTTTTATTGCCAGTTTTTCAGAAAGAACTAACTACACATTTTAATTCAGAATATTGATTCATCAATAAGCATTTATATTATTTGGGTCAATACTAGACATAAATATATGTAAACATAGTTTTGATAGTATTGTGACATTTACAGCACACACATTCATTATATAATGTATGTATAATAAAGGCCATAAATATAGTATTACAAATATAAATGCAGACTGTATTTCTGCATATGTATATTTATATGTATACACACGCCCATATACATATAGTATATAACAAGCAATCAGTAATTATGTGTGTGCATATATATGTGTATATAAATTCTTTATGTTCATAACTTTAAAATTTCTGTTTAAATTATGGAATATGTCTAATGGAAATACCCAAATCCTATACTTATCCTTAAAAATACTGGACAAAATAATGACCAAAAAACCATGACATTTGAAAACAAATGGAAGGCTTTGAGGGTGAAACCACATACTCAAGTGAGAAAAAATTTCACCTTGTAACTGTTTTTAAGTAATTCTCATCAAACTAATTAGTGTGCTTAAAAATCTGTCTCCTTTAGAAATTTGGTTTGATAGGAGAGGAAGACTGAACAAGCAGCTAGGTAGAGGCGTCTCCAAACTAAGTGTCCTTTAAAATGCTGAAGTGATGATGCTGTTCTGTATTAGTGGTCAGAAATGCAGGTACTGAGACTAAAACCGACAGAAACGGTAGGCCAATCAAACAGAATAATACTATCACTAGTTCAAAGCTGTGTTCCTGAGGACTCTTTCTCTAAACGGGTATGAAAGATTATGGAATTGGTGAGTTTATCATATAAATGAGTTTTCACCTTACAAAGCAGTAGGAAAAAAGGATGAACAGGTATTTTAAAACACAGACTGAAAAAAATAGGTCATACAATGCAAAAACTTAATATGAAAAAAGGCCCAGAGAACTAAGAAAAATTCTCCTTTTCAAGCTATAAAGATGTGAAGCCTTTAGATTACTAAAATAAATTGGCCGAATAAACTACAACATGCATAACTGTGAACAGACATGACTTGAATTGCTTTCCAAGGCCTAGATGTTCGGGTTGGTAATGACACCACAATTAAATTAAGTTGTGATGTCATTAAATGGGGCATCACCCCAGGCCACATAATTTTATGCCCTAAAATATTACTCCTAATTGTGTGAATCTCATAATGTAAAACTTGTAGTGCATTTTGGGCTCGTTTTTACTGATGTTTTAATGACATTCTAAGTTTTCTTTAAAAAAAAGAAGAAGCAAATTATTAGCTTAGACGCATTTCTCAGTTATTCTTGCTTGAAAAGACTCATAGCCTAATACTATATATAAACTCATAAATTTTTATTCTATACATTCTAAATTATCAACATTAAGCTAGATGCTAGGGATAACCTTGAAAAATGTAGACATAATTTTTGCCTTATTATAGTCAAAGAAAGAGAGGTAAATGGACAATTGCAAGGCAACATAATGTATGTTATGATGATAAAAGTAAATAAGAAATGTCAACAGAGCTGTCTTGAAGGAATCAATGCCTAGGAAGGCTTCCTAAAGGAAGCAATGTCCAGATTAAGTCCTAACATATTATTGTCACCTGAGCCAGAGAAGAGTAGGGACATGAGGAACAAGTTTTGGGCACAGGAAACAACGCATGTGAAATATCAGAGGTAGAAAAGGATGGATTACAGAGGTGGAGAAGTTAAAGAGAAAAATAGGGGCTAGATCACTCAAGGCCTTACATACCACTTTAAAGATAATGAATATTCTGAATCTGGGGAATAACTTGATTAAATTTTCTTTATAGAACACTTTTTTATCTTCTATGTAGAGAACTAAAGACAAGAATAGAGGAGGAGAAGACAGCTATGAGGTTATTGTAGTAGGTCAGGCCAGCGGAAAATTAGGGTAGGGATAGTCAAGATGAAATAAGATTAACAAAATACTTTAGATGAAGAATATGTAGGGCTTAATATTGCATATGGGTGAGTCAGAAGGAGAAACAGAGGAAAGAAATATAACCTTCACATTTGATGAACAACTAGGAAATTGACAAGGGCTGTATTATTTTATGAAAGAAGAGACAAGACAAAGAAGTTGAGATGCCAGATTTTTAATATGTTCAATGTGAGGTACTTCTGAACCATACATTATAGAATGCCAGGCAGGCAGGTGGATATAGTGGTCTGACACTCAGTAGTGAGGTCTAGGCTGGAAATTGAAATGTGGAAGTCATCGGTTTATAGGTTTTACATAATTCAAGTTCTAAAGACAAAGGACGTTGGCCAAGGGGAATGAATAGAGCAAGAAGAGCAAAATACCAAGGACTGATAGAAAGTCTAACAAGAGAGAAAGGAAGACTCACAAAGGACTGAAGGAGAGACAGCAGAGAAAACTGGATGAAAATAAGAAGAGTAAATGAGTTTCAGAAAAGGGAAATGCTCAACAGTGTCCAGTATGGCTGAGAAATCAAGCAATACAAGAACTGAAAAGGGTCCAGGTACAGGCCTTTGGGTGACATAGAAGATCACAGTTTCAAGGGAACATAGGACAAAAGTCAAAATATCACATACAATAACAGTATATTGAGTTACTATTAGCATACACAAATTCATATCTATATAAATAGACAGATGTTTCTGTTTGTGTCAGCGCCAAGTAAACACACACACACACAAACACACACTCATTTATTCACATTATGACGTAGGTATTATCACTCTCCCCCTTTCCAGGTGAGAAAATGGAGACACAAAGGTCACATAGTTAGTAAGTGGTAAAGTTAGGGATTTAAGTAGGCTGAGAACTTGAGTGGGAAGTAAAGAAGTAGGGAGTGGGAATGTAGATAAATCTTTCCAGTAGCATAACTGTGATTTTATTTTCTTAGAGAGTTTTGCCTGAGAAGATTGCTTATCAGGCGCAAGCTCTCTGGGAATACTACCCAAACTGCAGACTGAAACTCAAGAGAAAACAAATGACTTATGGAAGAATCATTTAAAAAATACAATGTGTTCATGTAGCAGTGGTAACAACATGAAAACATTTCTTTCATTGTGCCATTGCTTTGAATTTTGACAATACATTATTTATTACAGTCCATTAAGCCTAAAATTCAAGTGTAACCCTATTTGTAGCTACTTCAAGAATCATTCTAACAAAGTTATCCTACCATATCTACCAAAATTACTGGAATCCTGGATCCTGTATTTAAAATTCTTAGTAAGTCTTTATGTGTATACATTGTCTGTTTAGAGTACTGTCCTTCTAGAAACATCTTTATTTTCTGGCTATGTTAGCCTGTCAATCTGCTCCACCTTGAGAAATTAGTTAAATGATAAATTGCTAAACAAGTTGAGTTTTTATAGTACTGGTATTGGTAAAACATCACTGATTTCTAAGGAATAGAAAAAAGAAATTCTCCATAATTTTCTTTCCATTTCCAAATATTTTAAGAACATTGTAGCCACATTCTTCTACTAGGGCTTTATTATAAGCTATTGTTGAATGAGAAACCACATTGAAGTATTTGCAATGTGCATGACTGACTAGTATGTGTAATATGAGTGAGTGGATAACTATAATTAGAAAAACCTAGTTTTAAATCATATTTAGAAACACAGAGTGAGCTCAGGAATTAAAAATTGAGAAAGATACTTAAATAAAATTGTTAACATTATGATAGACTGGAAATTTTTAGAACATTTAGGAGACCATCTATTGCATCACCATTATCATTCCAATTTTCAATTTAGTGGTCTGCTTTCCATTAATTCCTTAAAAAAAAATTCATTTCCAAAAATAAAAATCAATATTGCTTGTAGTAACCTCAAGATTTTTCTTTGGCCACAATTTCCCACTTTCCATAATTGAGTTTCCCAATGACAGTCTCATGAACTTTATTGTCAGATTGACTGGCCAAAGATGGTCTATTCTCCCCAAAGATGAAGAATTATTTAAGGGATACTAAACACAACTGCCATGAAATTGGGAAAGACAATGACTTGTTTTTAGCCACAGAAGGCATGATAATATTTAGTGAGCCAAAATTTTAAGAGAAAATAAGTTTATTTTCAATATTTTGATATGTTACATAAATGAGGTTACACTGTTCCCAGGACAATCCCGAGATCCTAAGAGGACTGCTCTAGACCTCACTTTTCTACTAAATTTGAAGTCTCAAATGTCAACTCAGAAGGAGGTTTTTGTGCCCACCCCAACTAACACATTAGGGGCTGGAGCACTGTGCTTGGCTAGCAGACCTAACTATAGCACCAGACACCTAATTTTTAAAGGTTACCTTTCCTGAATTAAAGGAAGAATGAGACAGGTAATGGGAGAATTTTCCTCTGCTGACTCCAGTTTGCTTACATAAGATTCTTTACATTTCTAATGAGAAATAATTCCTCTAAGTGACAACTGGGTCAAGTTCACAGAATATTCAAAGTGTGGAAGTAAAGTTGGGAGAGGAAGAGGTTTTCCTTCTTTCTACTTGGAATAAATAAAGCCATAAAGTATTAGAAAAGTGCTAAGATAGTATTAATAACTTGGGAATGTCTCTGTGATTTTTTTTCTTTTTGTTTTCTATTACTAATACGAAGTTGGATTTTGGGAGGTACTTTTTTCATTGTTTTTAACCATCCCTTCCCATCTTCTTGTCTTAACCTGTCTCTTCTCAAACATAAAATACTCATAATTGTCACTGTGGTTGTATGACCAAGTGATACCTGTACCTAAATCCTTTGATTCAAACAATTGCCATTAAATTCAAGAATGGACATCTACCTTATATAAACTTTCACTACCTAGGATGCATACAGAATCTACGCATTAACCTTGCCTCCTTCCAAAGGGTTATTACTAAAGACAGGATAAAAATGGCTGCCTCCACCATTTTCATTCCAGAGTCAGGCATCCTCTCTCAACACACCTTTCCACTGGGTCCCCACTTCCTTTCTCTTCTGGTTGATAAAAGACCAATGTCCTGGGTATCAGGTCAAGCTACAAAGAAATGTAAATGAACACAATGAACATGAGAATGTGGGGGGTGGGGTGTGTGTTTGTATGTAAGTTTTTGATAAGTGAGAGATTACTTCCTCCTAGTCTTCATCTGCCTCTTCTTATGTAAGTGAAGGAGCAAACTTGGATTTCTCAGAAATTGTCATCAATATCATCTGTCAGAATCTTTCTTTAGAACCCTAAATTGGCTTTAGTTCTTGCAATAAAAGTTGGCATGAAGCCTTCTTTATTTTTTCCAGAAATGATAGATGCAACTACAAAACAGGTATCCTGAAGTCTACATTCTTTACTCATTAAAGAAAATTACTAATCCATTTTTGCTCACAGAAGCGTAATGTTCCATCATCAATTTCTTCTTCCATTTCCTAAACAGAGACTATCAAAGATACTGGCTGAGCACATTGATGAAGACTCCAGAGTCAGCATTAGCTAATGCTGACTCTGTCACAATTGGCTTTCATTATAAGCTGATGATCTATTTCCCTTCTTTTGTTCTAGACTGCTTTTTCCATTTGGATAAAGCAACTATTTTTCAATTGCATTATACTGTTGACTATGGAAACAAGTAGCATCAAGGACTGAGGTTGATTGTAGATTTTTGATGGCTTGGTCTGTATCCTAACACAGATGTAATTTTTTTCTTTGACATGTTATTAATGTCATCCTAAAACCCAGAGGAAATTCATGGAGACCAACTGATCCATCTCTTAGCCTTCACTATTAAAGGATGTTTTTTCATATTTTACAATTGAGGCAACTGAGGCGCAAAGAGGTTAAGGGACTTGTGAATGCCCCTTTGTTAATATTGAAAGGCAACATATAGCCCACACCTCCATGCACTCTTGTGTGGTGTGGTACTGTATGGTGCTCATTGTGCTCATGAAAGGCAGAGTAAAAAAGCCTGTTTCATGTCGTCCATAAGTTTGCAATCTTGAAAGACATTCATTTACACATAAAATCCAAAATACCATATTACAATGAACAAGTCTGCCACCTATGTGACCTTGAGTAAATTGTACCAACTTCTCTAAATTTCAAATTCCATTTCCATAAAATAAAGAAAATGATTATTTTCCTAGAGTTTTCTGAGGGCTACATGAATTAACATGCAGAAAGTTCCTAAACACTGCCTAGCATGCTAGCCATTCAATAATAAAGAGTAGCTATTATTATTCACCAAAATGTTGGTGATTTCAACATTCAAGTAATTTCCCTTACAGCTTGAATGAGGTGTATTTAGGAAAAATAAAATAAAGTTTTGCTTTAAATTGCGGGTAGTAAACATGAAATATTAACCTAAGTAACTGTAAAGTCTAGATACATAGTAGTTTCATGAAAGGGTTAATATGGCATCGACAATGGACTTGGACAAAGTTATTATAAGGTTCCTAAGTTCTGCGGTTGACAATAAGAGATAAAAATTTTACTCTCTCACTAGTGTCTTTTGCAATTACTATCAGGTTTCACATAAAGTGACACTATAAGATAACAATGCAGTTTACTTTGCATTAACTAGAAGAAGTCTATCCAAAATATCTGACTTATTCAATGCATCTGTAGGAACAGCCAGCGCTCAGAGGCTCAGATGCACATTATAGAGGAGGGACAGCTCATCTCGCATGTACACATATGTGTATTTTCGAGCATAGCTTTAGGGCATAGCAAATATGATATCAGCAATAAAATTCTCTGATATACCAATACTTTTATTTAGAACCATTCTAAGCATTCAATTGTGACTGTCCAAAGCATGTGCAAGTCTATCCAATCTCCTTCCTTCCAACCCCTAAAGAATAAATAAGTCCCATAAATAAAAACCATTCAACGACAAGGTTTTTAAATTTCTTGGAAAATGAGATTTCCTCAATTTGTGTTTTCTGAATATTTTCACTTTCCACTAATGCCGGGAATGAATTATAACAATAATTAGCCAGAAAATTTACAAGATCACTTCTTTGCAAAGATGCCATTAACATGGTAGATCAGCAAACCATTTTTTCCAAGAATGAAGATTCAGATCAGTATTTAACCTTGTTGAAACTCATTAACCCCACTACTGGTTAATAGTACTGGTCAGAGAGTGGTGGGCTAGTGAACCCTAAAGACCTGTGATCATCATTCAGAGTTCTGATGACTTTTATTTTCCTATCAGCTCTTCTGCATATAGAAGGACAATTCATATACTTACTAAGGCTAGAAAAGTGAAGCACCCAGAGATATTGCTTTCCAATAAAGTAATAATGTTCCATTAGCTGTTTTGCTGTTACTCGTTTTACCACAGACAACTCTTCTTTAAGCTGCCTTCCCATATGTGACCCTGTGATAAGTTTTATCAGTGGTCAGCGGGACAGGGCTGCAGGCTGGGCAGTAGCACAGTGGCTTTTTATCTAGCTTAGTCCCCCTTCTCTTGCCCCCCACCCAAAGTGGCATTTTTTGGCATAATTTACGTTGTGGCATTTCTTCAATAGATGTGGTGTCAGCAATTTGAGTCCCTAGTGGAAGTTTACATGGAAATGAGATACCTAGCCACAGAATAAAATTACGGATGGGATAAACTCAAAAAAATTGTAATGCAAAGGTTTTTATGCCTGTTTGTATTTTTAAAAATTTTTTAAAGATTGTCTTGTGCTGGGAAAGCTTTTTTCCAAGTTTCAAACACTGGTACAAACTGTATATATAGAGTGTACCTATTCACCATGAAAGCTAAATTTGTGTCAGTATTTGTGTTAGAAGTTCCTATAGTCCAGAGACATGATAGCACTGGCATACTAATATTTTAAGTTAAAATGATATTTGAAGTTCAAGAGCCTACAATCTTTAATCAAAATTTATTTTGTTTGTACCTTGGAAAAAATATGGACATATGATGTGTGTTTTTGTAAAGTTAAGAAACTCAGCCCAGTGCAAATTTTAATTTTAATGGAGAAATCATTTTACTGGATAAATACTCTTTGTTCAGACATGGTGTGCCATAAAAAGATTTTCAATTTTCCCATCATAAGACATTGGGAGCATCTGGAATTAGTTGTGTACTACATACTGGTGAGATAACTCAAGTTCTACAATTATTTAGACTCTTGGCTGCTCCATCTTAAAAAGGTCTGTTAGATGAATGGGTTCCCCACTCATTCTGAGGTACAGTAGACAGGAAGAGAAACACTGACAGTGCTCTTCCACAAATCTCCAACCTCTTTAGAGGTTCTCATTTCATTCTTTTCCTCAAAGAGAACACATTTTCCAGGAAGCCAAGCTCCACAAAGACATTGGGAATCCTCTAAACGAAGTTTCACTACATTATCATAGTCAGCTTCCTGCCATTTCATCAACAACAGATTTTTTCTCTTACATTTTCATGTGGGTTTTAAGTACTTTAAAAATGTCTTAATGGAACTTTTCTCCTTAACTAAAATTTTCTGGTTGATCCATTCATCATATGGACTGTGTCTTTGAATATTTGGTAAAATTCTGAGCGAATATGAAATGATGATTATTTTATGCACAAAGATGTTCAGAAAGCAGATTTACTTCCATGAGGGGTGCCTGAATTTCTGAAACCATTTTCCTCAAGTTAAACTAGCAAGAAAGACTTGAACTCTATTAGATGAAAATTTTCACTCTTTTGAAATAACTTAAGGACCTGTCCTTAGTAATTTTGATTAAAGATGAATGTTTTGAAACTTGGGCACTATAACCAACATGTATCTACCAAAGTCCTGCTAAGGGTGTGAATAGCAGAGCAGTATACCTAGCTTACACATACCAAAATGCCAATATATGTATTCAGCTTTGTAAATATGCCTTTAAAAATACCTCACCATATTTAGCCACTCCTAAATATGTATTTACACAAGTCTACACACTGTAAGTGTTTACCTGGGAGACAGGAAAAGTCTCTCTGGTAAATAATATGGGTTTTATAGCCTTTCATGAAGGAATTTTTTGTTTGCTATGTAAAAAAATCAGCTACTCTCAGTTATAATTTAATAAATTTTTTCTTTCCCTGTAAATTTACTGCATAGTACTTGAGGTAAAGCCATGCAATGTTTAAAATTAAAAAAAAAAGACAACACTGGTGTTAGCTTTGGATACAAAGTGGCTTTGATTCATTTTGCTTAAGGCTTCGGAGAGTAGAAAATATGGATATGATTTCTGAAGACCAAACAAATAAAAATAACCTGTCAGATATACTTTAGAGCTAAGGCTATCGAGTAATTACCTATGTTTTCCAGATTTTTAAAAACGTTAGAATCTCTAGAAACATCCAAATAATTTAAAATACTTTGCCCTGAATTTTCTAGAACATTGCCTTAAGTTTACACTTTATAGTCCATGAGTGGATTAAACATTCTCATATGAGAAGTAAAATTGTTAAATCCATAAATCCAAGGTATGAACAAATTCTTATAGAAAAGCAGCATGTCCCAATACACCAGTGCAAGGACAAGAAATTTTTCATGCATACTCCAGCTTACAAACACATGGCCTCAAGCAAGTTAGTGGATTCAACTGAAGACCAAACAAATAAAAACTTATAAATTAGATTGTTACCTACACTAGAACCAATAAATGATGGATCCGAACTCAGATATTAAGTATTGATTATTAGTAGAGAAAAAAATTCATATTTTTAGAAGACATACTTACTCTTTTTTAATAAATTGAAAGGTGCGAGGTAAAAGTGAACATTCTTGGAGTTAAAGTAATGTGCTGATATTTGGTAGATTCTCACAATGTATTCTCTATCCCTGTCCCTATCTTTGCTCTCTCCTTAGAATCTTGGACTTGAGAAATCACCTGACACTAACCCAGTGCCCCTTCACTTTCCTAAGCCACTTAGGACTCCCAGAAATGGATATGGTTTAATTTAAGAATTTTAAGAGGAAGGATCTCTCTGAAGGTATCCCTCTTGTACCTAGCTCACTTCCTTCTAGAAGATAAATGTGCAAGATTTCCAGCAACTTGTCTCTGGAACCTGAAGATTTTCATGTCATCAGGGGACTTAGGGATCAACAAAAGAACAAAAAGAGAAAGGCCCTGAACCTGAATTCTAAAGACACCTAATAAATTGCCGTTCTACATGTAAAGAATTCCTCTTCTCTTTGTTCTGCATCTTTCAAGAATTTTCCCTTTCAGAAGCTTTTAGTGCAAGGTTGCTTGTGCACAGAATGCATAAGTTTGATTTAAGTTGGGGAAGTAGAAAATATGGGCATTTTTCGGCAAGTCTAGATAAGAAAACACTGCAGACTTTTTTCAGAATAGAAACATTTCAGTTATTTTTTTTAATGGTGCTAATTATTTTGCCCCCATGTAAAAAACCTGTTAACTTTGTCAATGCAAGCAAATGCTTGTATGCTGAAATCTCATATGTAAATACTGCTTGGAGTTGATCAAGAATGTTTGTGTGTGTATACGTTTGTGTATATGTCTATATTTTATACATAAAAGGTATGAAAATGTTTACATCTTAACTTCAGATGTTTTGAAGTACTTTACTTCTAAACATTTTTCTTCCATTTATTCTCAAAATGTTGGAAATATTTGGAAAAAAAAGGATTAAACTATCATTTAAAACATAAAAAACAATATATTTTACCTTTAAATGTACTAGAAGTTTAAATACAATGATATGCTTAATGAATGTGTAACAAAGTTTTTGCAATGAGGTCACTAATTCAAGTCTGTTCCAGAGAGTACTGAATACTCTACAGCTGTCTATTATAAGCATTTAAATTGAATGCAATAAATAAATATCTGATTATATTTCCATACAAATTTTAGACCTACTTTTCTCATTGAAATAGAGCATAATGTACTATTTGTATATTTAATTTACACTTTTGCAAATTATTCTTTAGCATTTTACATTTTCACAAAAGAAATAGTAAAATCATTGTTATTCCAATGATACCCACTCATGTGCTCCAAAGGGCACGAACAACATATTCTCTACCTTCTCAGTTTGAACTTATAATAAATAACTCTTTCTTCTCCGACCTAGACTCTGTGTACATGAAATCCATATTGGCCATGATGAATTCCATCCCTGGGTACTGTAAGAACTAACATGTGAGCTAGATCACCAACCTCTATGTTGGAACCAATGTCTGTCAAAAGACAAAAGAAGAGCCACCTTCTTTCTCTTAATATCTCTTGGACATTTGGAGAAATGTAATAATTTCTATTCACTTGCTTTTGACAGTCACTCTACACTTTATGCCCACTAAAACCCAGGCACAAGTTCAGAGTGCCAATTTAAATAACAAATATTTGCTATGCTAAAAATTGCCCCTCCATCTCCTTGCCTATTTGCCTGGAAAAAGACATGTGCATTTGACTCTCTTCCCTCAAGGTTCCTTTCTGAAGCCATGACAAGATCCCAGAATTCTAAAGCTTGACTAGAACTGGAGACCTGCATTTGTTGAGATGAGGGGACGGAGTGAAGGGGCTCAGTTAGAATTAAGCTATGACGCATCAGTGTAGTTGCCAAGTGTAATCTCTGATGTACACTAATTCTTAGGTGGCAGTCCCATTCTGGTCATCACTAGTTAAATCATTCCTTGATATATTATGCTTAGCTCCTAATGCTACCTTGTAAGACTACACAGCATTCCAGAATAATAGTATAGGGTTATGGGGGAAATATTATATCCTACAGAATACTGATGAAAACACTGGAACTTTCTAGAAGAAAGTAGAGAGAACTTAGAACTTCTTTTAAATATCTGAAAGACAATCATGTGGAGGGTGGATTAGGTTTATTCTGCATGGAAGCGCCACAGTATAGAGTCTGGCTGAACATGAAGAACTTTCTAGAGTTCGTGCTGCACTGAGAAGGAAAGAATTGTCTCAAGAGAACCCAGGCAGCATCTAGACATAGGGTAGATGGCCTCTCAGGGGTTGGGCTAGGTGATCCCTAACCCTTTGTTTAATGTTGAATTTGTATGAATCTAATTAAACCAAGCCAGTTGGGGGAGTTTCACCTGTATGCCTGGAGAAGTGTCAGGGTGCAGTCATACAAAGTTCTTCCAGCTAGACCACATTCTTGCCTTTATCCTTTCTTAGTCTGCGATTTCTTTCAAAAAGCTGAATTTTCTGAGACGAATGTGATCATAAAAAGAATATAGATTCTACAATCAGGGAACCCTAGTTTAGAATCCTGGCTCTTCCATTTTATTAATTGTGTAAATTGTAGGAAATCAATGAGCTTAAGAATCTTAGTCATAAAACCAAGATTGTTATTCTCATCTCACAGAATAGTTGTGACGATATTTTAAAAATCATCTGAATATGCCTGGTATATACAGTAGGTACCTATAGTTGTAGGTGCATAAAGACATGGGACAGAGACATTGTGATCTAAAATTCTAACTTCTGGACATCATGGGGGAAGGATGGTCACTTGTGGTAAGTTCTGGTTGCAATGAGCTATGGTGATGAATGTCAATTACCAGCTTCTAAAAAGGCTCCCCTTTCTATCAATAAAACACATACATTTCTGTTATTCTGGAAAAAGGGAAAGATTCTACTGTGAAAATGATGCCGTAAACATATGAAATGTGGGAAATCAAACAATAATCACAGTGATGAACTTTATCAAAATTTACATGAGATAAATAATGCAAAGCAGGGGAAATTATTCTCCACCAGAAACAGAAATCCTCAGCATAGCTCATTCTTAATTTCAAGATTCTTCCAGTATGCAGAGTTTAGCTAATTATTATTATTTCTTTATCCTTTTAAAATCAAGCACGAAAGAATGGAAGCTTTGGTCACAAAGATAGCAAGGTATTGCCTGATTTATTTGTTGAAACATACTTTTTACTCTTGGCAAATGATTCTTAAATTTCCAAAAACCAGGAGGGTGATTGTTTTTACATATTAATGGCTGGCGAGTTTTGACCAATAAAACTACTAAGTTTATTAACCAGTTGTTCTATATAATGTAGCCCTCTGTTTCAATTATGATGTATTACCCTCTCTGTATTTAGTCTACTTTCAGATATTAGCCTACATTTAACATGGTTACTCCACTGAAATTGGAATAAAAGATCTTTGATCTGGTCAGTCTTCACAACATATATGGAGAATTTCTGGCATTGAATTTGGACTTTTACTTCCCTAGGAGCAGTTTCTGGGTTCTTTTCAATTTGAACAAGAACAGGCACTTCTCATTGAGCTAGTTTTACTAGTGACAATTTCTACTGAAGTGATTCTGTATGCTCAAGTGTGGAATATTAGAGTGAATAGAAACACTTACTTCTAACTTAGATTGGTAACCTGAAATACACAGCAAAGTTAGGCAACCTTTTCAACTGGTTGAATTTCTTTAGGAAAGCTGATTACAATACACAACTTCATGCAACCTCCATATATGTTGGACATCCAGCTAGTGAGTAGTTGGTTGTTGGGGATATATATTCCAGGAATACATTCTTTCCCTGTAGTCCAAGTGCACATGCGTAGAGGAGGGGGAGAATTGTCCATGGGCTTTGAGATGGTCTCCGGCTTCCTGCCTTACCTTCATGGAGTAGTTGTTTCCTTGCACAAGAGACAGACACCCTCACCTTGACACAGAGTCTGCCTTGCCTCCCACATACAAACTCACAAGGAAGTATGACCCAATGAGTGCTAAGAAAGTCCTAACCTGACCACATGGCAATTCTAGACATGAGCAGTGGCCACTGCCATACTCCTGGCAAGAGCTTCACTGCATCCAATTTAAAGTGGGCACAATAAAATTCCTTTGTCAAGAGTCCTGATGGAGTGTTGGCAATTGAGTGTGTGTTCTCCCCTTGGTGGGCACGACCACGGAACAGCATGAAAACTAAGTTTTGGCAGCAAGAGAACCTGGAGATGATATTTTTCTAAACTGAAATGAGACAAATGATTTAGCCTGTTACTTACACGTTATCTGATATGTTAAAATTACCTCTGAACATATAAATAAAAGATTTGAAGAAAGTTGTGAATCTTACAAAAGGAAAAGTATAGTTAGACAAGATTTTTGCTTGTCAAGAATGATCTGAAAACATGATGAGAAGCATAAAAGGAGAAACTAAAATATAAAATTTAACTCTTAGAAGATTTGTACACAATTCAAGGGCCAATGGGCATGGACAAACTCCCACAATTATTCGGAGAATGTGTTTGAGATCAGGAAAAACGTTCTTTTATCCATTTAATTATTAGAGTTTAGCAAATACCAAGCACCAAACTAGGCACTAAATAAACACAAATATAAACAGATCCTGCCCTCACAAAAATCTATTCAGGGATGTTGGTTATAAACCCACTGGGTAGTAGCAAAGACACAATGGTAAAAACCACAGAAAAATGACTAAAGGCATTGAAAAGAAAAATCAATATTACAGAAAAACACTCAACTTTTTTTCTGATTTCCCAGTGTGATATAGGGTCTTCACTTTCTTTCCTCTCTGTCCCCCATTAACTGCCTCATTGGTCAGAGACACGGTCTCACTTTCCTACAAGGGCAGGATCATTGTAACTTCTATTTTTCCTGACTAGCTTCTGATCTATGGACCCAAAGAAGACAGGCATAGTCCTAGAATAGTTTCAGATTCAAGATAACATAAAACCAATGCTCCTTCTTTAAGGAATGTATTAGAACTTCTTTTCATTGAAATACTGTGATTTATCAAAGAACACAAATGAGTGCCTAGGACAGCTTTGCCAGGGGAACCCCTAACCTCAGGGAGCACAGAAAGGAATAAAGAGACAACGCTTCAGTTTGACTTCCTGGTGTAACATGGTCCAGCCACCTCATTATTAATTACTTCAATCAATCCCTGTTTGATTTAAAAAACACAATGCTTATTAGATCAAATACCTGGGGCTGCTTCACACCAAAGGACAAAGACATATGCTCCATGTATAGTGACAAAAATAGTGCACACAATGTGTCAGCCTTTTCCCTAATATTCCCCAGATTTTAAAAGTAAAATGAAGAACCTGTCAACGGTGCTGAAATTGAACCACTCCAACCAGGCTCAATGTTTATAAATGAGGAAGAGCCAAACCAATAATAATATTGTGGCATCGATTCTTTACGGTCTCAGTCACACCCACCTCATCACTTAATATATTTTTTCTCCTAATATGTGCTCAATCCTTTTTGACGGCTTGGCTTAGAGCTCAGATAATAAAGCCAAACCATATTCCTCTGGTTGGTCTCAAGCTTGGCTGGACTTTCAGTGACTTCTACATTGTAAGAACCACTTTCACAAAAGGTTTCATATAATACAAAGCCACCTACCTAACAAGCACTAAGAATCATTGCTTTTGAATTGTTATTTTGAGTGAGTAGCTGTGCTTTGGGCTTCCCACACAGCCTGTCATTTCATCCTCATGACAACACTCTGAGGTAGGTATCATTAACCCCATTTCACAGATAAGGAAAGTTAGAACTTTTCCAAAACCATAGAACAAACAAGGATTCTGTCAATTCTACTGACTGTTGTGAATTCTCAAGGTGTTCTGCCCTACCTTGAGGACTAGACAAGTTAGGATCATTGCTCTTAGAAATTTAGAAAGCTTCCCATTGCCACAATATGTAAAGATGAGCCAGCCTTTCCTGAGGAGGCTGAGGCAAACACAGACTGTCCACTTTCAGGTGGTACAAGAAACCTAATGCTCACAAACATGCAGCTATGACTAACTCTCACCCTTGGCCACCACCACCTCCAGGAAACCACAGGAAAAACTGTTTCATACCCCTACTGTGGATTATTTTTTGATATGTGATTTTTTAAATTTCTTTTTTAATATCATCAGTGTAGTCTGATGTCCCCTGTATGCCAATATTGAGGGAGGGGGTCACACAAAGTGTGAGTTACCTCAGGGCAAACCCAAAATAGCACTGGTTCTTCTGCCATCCCTGAACTTCAAAGCCATCCCCTTTCTCCCTGCTGCTGCTACTGCGGTGACTCTCCAGTGGTCACAGGCCAGGCAACCTGGGTGGTCCCCAGCCCCAAACATTCCCTAGCCAGAGAGCAACCGCATGCCCTCATTCTGGGGTAGGGCAGTCAGGGGAGAAAAAGACAGAGCTGATAAATACACGCTGGTTTTCCTGCCCCTTGGGGAAAGTCAACAATATACAAGCTGAGCGTGCTTACACAACGCAAGGCCCTCCAACAGAGCCGCATTGTCCAGGGCTTCTGGAGACTTTTCCTTCCTTCCTGAGTGTAGCCACAGGGGGGACCACATGGCATCTCATGGGTAGTGGGATGACCACAAAACTGGAAGCAAAGAGACCCAGGCCCACAATCCTAGCCTCTACAGCCCTCCTTATTCCTCACTTTATCTATCTCTGGTTATGGGGTGCCGGGGCTTATTTGTTTGTTCACTTGTTTTCTGAACATGGGGAAAATGTAAAGTCTTTTTCTCAAATATCCCAGCCTCCAACTTGGTTATACAGCATTGATTTGCAGCAAGCACATTTCAGTATTACAGAGAATTCAACTGGAATCTGTGCTAGCATCTTCTAGAGAACAGATGGGAGCTCTTGGTGGGTATCTCCACTCACCCCAAACATACCTCTTTTGTGGAAAGAGAAAAGATCTTTAAACTCTGGACAACTTTTCAGTGGAATCAGGAACTGGGTAATAACATTATCCCAGTTGTGCACTGAAAAATTCTCTATCTCCAGGTAGTAATGGGCAATAATCTAAGGAACACTATCCAGAAAGGACGGGAGAAACAGAGCCTGTGAAGCTCTGGGGGAAGTTCTTTCTTTATGAAACTCATAAGGAAACTGGTTCTAGTATCTGGAAGAATATGAAGGTTTTCTGAATTTGGAAAAAAAGAAGTGTCTGGATATTCTAAACGACAGGCTGGAGGGTGAGTGGGTGTGGGGGCAGGGACTAACTTTTTTTTTTAAACTAGAAGGTACTTGACATCTCTGTCCAAAGACACTAGGCATAGGTCTCATGGCAAAAGTTATGATATCTCATTGTGTTCCCCCTGGCTTCCTGTGTTGTGAGTTCCAAGCTGCTTAGGGCCCTTCCA
Organism: Carlito syrichta; assembly: GCF_000164805.1. Classification (NCBI taxonomy): domain Eukaryota; kingdom Metazoa; phylum Chordata; class Mammalia; order Primates; family Tarsiidae; genus Carlito; species Carlito syrichta. The sequence continues at coordinate 94,682 of NW_007059676.1, forward strand.
TCCTTTATGACTGCTGAATCTCTTATATGGATCTATAAAAACAAACAGGCCATTTCCAGATTACCAGCTAGCAATACCACATCCTGTGTCAGAACTCATGGGAAAGAAGCAGGAGGCAGGTAGGCACATCTAGGGAACATCCTCTTTCTTCAAGCAGAAGCACACAGCAAGCATTTAATTCCAGCCAGTATTTGTTGAGCCTATGGGCTACTCAGTTGAAATGGTTGTATCATTTTTTCTTTTTTCTGAATCTATAGATTATGTTTTTTTCTCTGACATTTTTCCTTTTGAAAAATTTTGGTATATAAGAAAATAACTCCTTGGAGGAAAGCTGTATTGGCTTTAGCTATGAGTCCCAGGTGTAGCCTAATTAGCTTTAAAACTTATTTTTTTAAAAACCTCAAGTTGAAGACAGCTAAAGCAACTAGCAGCCACAGTTTGGGCTAATTAACTCTTCTGGTAATATCTGGTGACTGGAAAATGTGGTCTCAGAGATACTATGATGATGTAGCTACCTAGGATCTTATCTGCTCTTTTAACTTCTTTTAAATTAATCAGCTTTGTAATAATTAACAATCTGAAATTATTTTTAACTCTAGTTCTTATTTGTCCTTTCCCCCTTCCATTTATATATTCCTCTTTCTCTCTCAGCAAAACCAACCCTCCAATCTCCACTTAGAAATACAGGGATTTCATCACTTTTGCTCCTCCCCAAACATGTACAAACAAACACCAAGGAGAACAGGCATAGGGATTCATGTGTCTCTTGCATCCTGAATTTGGCATTCTCACAAGCAAAGACAATCTGAGGATGGGCAGAGAAAGGAAAAGGTATTGCCAAATTCCACTGCCTCGAAGAACTTCCAGAATCTCAGGCTGCCCTCTCCCAACTTCCTCAAGGGAATGCCCTATCTACTGGGAGCAGTCCCTTTCTATCTGCTCTGCAGCATGAGGAAAACCACACCTGCAGTTGTTGTCGGCCCTTTTGAGAGGCCAGCTACACATGCCCCAACCATGCTCAGCCTCTTGACTTTCTGGACTAGCCTGTGGCAGTTAGCAAGTAGACCAATAAAAATGCACAAAGGAAGGTTCCCTTTCAGGATGGCTTGTGTTTTGCCCAGCCTACATTTTATGTAGCCTGAGAGGCCTACTCAGATGACTTAGACGAGAAATAAATCTCTGAGCTCCCACTGAGGAAATAGAATATTGACCCAGAAATCTAGAGCTGCCATCTCTTTCTCTGTCATTAACTAGTTTTGTGGTTTCAGGGAAAACAGTTTCCTCACATGAAATTAAGCCACAGGATTTCTAAGCCCCTTCCATCTCTACAGGTTCTGGGGACGGACGGTTCTCCCATTAGCCGCTTTGAAGACTACCTGCTAAGTTCTGTGCAGCTAGGAGGTGGAGGAATCAGACACCAGGAAATGCAGTTTTATACTTTGTGGGGCTTGAAGGAAATTTTTAAAGGCATGTTTACCACTCTTTTCTGAAATCAAGAGAGCTCTTGTAGGATGGAGGTTGGTTTAATACCTACATGAAAACAGAATATTTTTTCTGATTCATTGATCACCAGTCAGAAAGTGAAGTTGAGATTCCCTGGTAAAGCAATAAAACAACTCTAAAAGTTGAACTAAAATGAATATATATGACGACAACAATAGAAACACCAAATGAACATTTTAGTCCTCATTTCGCGGCAGACACTGAGCTAGGGATTTCCGCATGTGTTATCTCAGCGTAGCATCACACACACGCTCTGTCCTCTCATTCTGTTCTCCAATTATCCCCCCAAGCTGGCCCACCATCTGCCTACCTCCCGCAAGGAGATGATGCTGTATGAGGAAGGACCTTTTTGTGCAGGCACAGCCAGCCAGCCCATGTCCACTCAAAGGCCTTCCCAACCCTCCTCTCAACCCATTACTTCCTGGTGGGAGGAAAAGAGCTCCCTACCTGTCAAAAAGAAGTCTTGGTGTCATCTGCCTTTGCCTGGGGCACTTCCTTCAAGTCTCCAGGAGTATTTTATCTACAGAAGGAGGGACCCTCTAGTGTCTAGATCAATATCTGTGAAAGCTTTTAAGTCATAATAACTATGATCTTCAGCACTCAATATATTTTGACAAGACCCACTTCTATGTCAAGTGAAGTGGGTCAACTCTTAGGTAGGGATTTTTAGAACCACTACTGGGCTGCAAAGTACTTTCAGTAGAAAAGTCCATAATTATTACGCCAAATACAGGGGAAAGGCATTCCCAATGATAGAGTTTTAATTCCCTATAAGTCCAACCAGAACAAACTTCATCACTACATTGTCGTGTTGCTAACTAATGAGTCAAATTTTGGCAGCCCATTAATCTTAATTTTGTAAACATTGATTTTTTTTCCCTGAGTTTTGAATGGAGCTAAAATTAACTTTTTTTTTTTTTTTAAGTTTAACCTCCATTTCAACTTCCTGCTCTGCTGGGTGTTTTAATACAACAAACAACTCTATCCTTGACCAGGGTCTAAAAAGAAATCAGAAGACTTCTGGGAATAATAACTCCACCTCTCATCTTGTTTCACACGCTTCTCCTGTCTCCTTCGGGACATGAAGCCGCCATTGACCTCCAAGGAAATTCACTTGAGGCTCAATTAAAACAATGGGCACAGAGAAGAGGAGGCATGCACTCACCTTTTTTTCTAGTAAGGTCTGTTTTCAGTACTGATACTACACAAGAGGATTTCTGTGGGCTTGTGGGATAAGACAAAACCAGGAGGCTCAGCTCTCCCTCATTTGACAATTGCTGAATCATCTCAAGTTACCCTCTTAAATGAGAATGCCTGAAGAAATAACTGGAAAGGTGTCTACCATCAAAGGGAGTACTCATGGCATCCAGTCTTTCTCCAACTCTCCCTGGTTTCTTAGCCATTGGTGTTTAGCAAACACAGTTTAAGAAATAACGTTTTGGGGTTTTGTTGTGCTTTGATGTGATTTAGAGACAGAGTCTCAGCCTGTTGCCCAGGTTGAAGTGCAGTGGCATGATCATAGCTCACTGCAGCCCCCAACTCCTAGGTTCACGTGATCCTCCCTTCTTAATTTCTCAAATACAAAGGGAGTACAGGCACATGCCACCATGCCCTGCTAGCTTTTTTAATTTTTGTAAAGACAAAGTCTTACTATGTTGCTCAGTCTGGACTCCAACTCCTAGGCCCAAGTGATTCTCCTACTTTGGCCTCCCAAAGTGCTGGATTACAGGCATGAGTCACAGCATTGGGCTGAAAACAGCAGTCTTATTAGTGTAGCAGAATATATGAATCAGACTCTGTTAAAATAGCTGTGATTGTCATTTCACATCACTCCTTTTCTCATGTTGCTATCTCTTAACATGTCCTCACTCACCACAGGCTATACATTCTCTCTCCTCTTCCCTTTTTCTCTGTGGTCATCTATTCCAGAAGGCGTCAGCCCTCTCCCTCATTTTCCTCAAACCTACCATGTTGGGGCCTCCAAGACACCCTTCCCGTCTCTACTGTACCCTTTTAGTCTGTTCCCATGATTTCATATTTTTGCTGATAAGATACCAACCTGATCTCTGAGCACCACTTGCTCACTTATGACTAACAAAACCATCACGTTTCTTCCATAGAAGCATGTAGTTTATCACTCTTCTATGTAACTCACTGGAATTCTAAAAGTAGACACATCAGTCTTTGAGAGGGAAAAAGAGCTTTTCATGGTAAAAGGCCGTATTTGTGGTAATTGAGAGAAAAGTCTCAATGGTCAAATAGCAACCCCAGATAGTAACCAGGTAGAAACCCCAGCTCGCCCTATAATACTTGTGTGTTCTTGGGAACACTATATAAGCCCTCTGTGCCTTGTTTTTTTTTCTATCTACAAATTGAGGAGACAACAGTCTCTACCTCACAGTGTAGATGGGAAGACTAAAAGAAATCCTGTGTGTAAACCCTTACCATAGTCCATGAAACACAGTAAGTTCTTAATGAATGTTAGCCACACAACCAAAATATACAAAGTTGTTTTAACTAAAGGTCACATCCTCAGCTTCCAATTGCAGTTTGAAGACTGTCATCCTGCTGTACCAGTTCACTTTCAGGAACATACTATTCTAGAGTATGTGTAACAGAAATGTGTATGTGTATAATTTTACTCACCTGCTTCCATGTCTGAAATCAAGCAGTAAATGCCTGCATTTGATAAGATGTTGTCAATCAGCATTATGGAAAATAGGAAGACACAGACATGTAGTTACTGCCTTCCTAGTATATATCTGAAATAGAAGATACATACTCAACAAGTAAATAACAGCCATGTGAGAGCCCACTCACCTACCTGAATCACTCGTTGGCAAAATGAGTGGCACAGATACTTCTCTGAGAGTTCAGAAAACTTCTTCCCGATATGTCCTGGGAAGTATTTTGAGAGCAAAAAAAAAATTACAGCGTGGCCTTGAAACATGGCCTATTTGGAACAGGTAAGAGAAATAGGATGAATGTTACCAATAGAGGTATGTTACCAATAGAGATAACATTCAGAAATAGTTGCCTAAAGTCTGGAAAGAAGAACCATATTCAGCAGAGATTTAGGCTCCAAATATCACTGGAGCAGAGCAGGAAGATTCTGTCCCCACATTCCATGAAGGACATAGTGGGATATACTTATGTTACATTCAGTGGATCTGAGATTTGACTTTAAATTACCTATCATGATCCAGGTCATGAAAGAAGACTCATCCAGAAAACTGTCTCCTAGCAATTGTTAGTGATTCATTAGAAATCAGTGCCAAGAATTCTGAGGCTACCAGCTCTTAGGGAAACCAAGCAAGAGTGATGATTAATGTCTACCAAGGAAGGAGAAAAAAGTGGCTCACGGGTTTTGTGTCTGCTGCTCAGACAATATAAATAACAAAGGTTGAGGAGTGCAACTTTAGCAAAAGAGTAGCACAATAAAATATGTCTCTAAAAAACAAATTTGGCAACAGGTCATAGGATGGGCTGCTGAGAGAGTAAAAGAGGCAAGAAAACCACTTTGAAGGCTTTTGCCAGAACCAGGACAGCAACGGGGCAAACATAAAAGAAAGAATAATTTTAAGAGATTGTAAGGACAATTTAGCCAGGCATGACGTGCACTTGTAGTCCCAGCTACTTGGAAGACTGAGGTGGGAAGATAGCCTGGGCCCAGGAATTCCCAGATACATTGAGCTATGATCATGCCACTGCACTCCAGCCTGGACAAACAGAGCAAGATTCCATCTCTTTAAAAAAAAAACAACAACAACAAAGGAGATGTCAAGAATAAAGCAGTATATTTAACAGGACTACTAAAGGATTTTTAAACTGAGTTAAGACATGGTGATTCTTGAGAAGGCTCCATATTGGCTAGCTCTTATATTAGCAAAGATCTGTTTATTTCACTCACTGTCAAGCACTGCCATGTAGCAGAAAGTACACGCATTGGAGAGACAGTACACATAAGCTCTGGCAGGTGACAGATAAGATGCAGTTTGAATGAGATGCCTCCTAACCTCACTGAGTGTTTTGGTCAACATGGTAAGAGCTTCATGGTAATGCAGGGCCTCCTAGCGGGAGTCAGCGACCTTGGGCCAGGTGGTAGAAAACTGAACGTGAATCTTGCTTTCATCATGATTCTGCCCAGTAACTCTGGCCATGACTTATTTCACCCATTCTTGTCTTTTCATCTTGTTTACAATATGTAGAAGGTGGCACCATGGCAGTTAAGCCAGAAGTAAAGACACTCGGCCAGAATCTAGAGCAGGATCTAGTTTCAAGGACAAGTAATTCAAAAGGCCTCTGAGAGTAAGGGCAGAGGGAAAAGAGACTGTCCTCATACTCACTGACACTGCAAAATGTATTTATTTTATTAATTTATTGAGGATCCACTATACATGAAGCTCTGAACTAAAAATCAGTTCAGAATTATAAGAATGATGCAACCCCTCTGGAAACACACACCCGACCTAGCAGAAAAAATATGCATGTATTAAAATTAATGAATACAGTGAAAGATGGCACAGGCCATAGACAGCAAATGTCCCTGCCTCATAGCTAGCCAGTAATAGTCCAGGATATGCTACTTTTGGGAACATATTCCATAAGCTAGCACAGAGAAACTCTCAAATTGGGTGAAGAAAAGTACTATCTGGGGAATAGGAGCATGTAAGCACTGGATCACAGAGGGTGTCCAAAGCTAGATAAAGGAAAGAACCAGGAAGAACTGTTTGGAGTAGGACCGGCCTTGGCGGGGGCACCCTCCTCACTGCACAAATGTGTTGATTATGTGTCTCCAACCATGCTGAGGGAAGGAGAGTTAGAACATTTCCTCAGACAATGGCCCGATTGAGAGGTCACTTCCTGCCTCTTTCCATCCCCTGAGGGGAATCCCCTCCTGACTCCCAGGACACAGTGATGACTATGTTGAAAGCCAGGGTTCTCAGTACATGCCTGCCTGCCAGAGTTGCAAGCCCCCACTCGAAGGGTGAGGGATGAATTACAGATGAGTATTTGTGCATAAATATCCGCTCAAATATAATGCAGTCTGTACAATTTTTCAACTCACATCATTGCAAAGTAGTTGTCAGTGTTTCCCTTGACTTCATGTATGCCATGATTTTTCATATCATTTGAAAAACAGAAATTCTTTGCTCCCAAATGAGCAACATTTTGAACTCAACCCTGACCCTCACATGATAAAAATCTGTGCGACTGAAAAGAAACATAAAGTGTTTTGTTGTTTTGTTCTGTCTCTTCCCCCTGAAAGCCATCCAAGGGCAGAATCCTGTTGCCTGTGTTCACAATGGAGATGACACAGAAAGAACATGGGATTTTAGACAGAGCTTTCAGAAAAATCCATATAAGGGCAAAAAGAAACATTGGATGCTGAATTCTTTCCTAATTTAAGACACTTTGAGTCCAGTTTTTATTTTTAAAAAAAAAGGAATAAGAAGAATTTCAAGGCAAAACGCTCCTGGGATTTCTTGTGTGAGCTGAACGTGGCAATGAGCAGACATTGTCTAATCACTGCAGGACCCCAGACGACCCAAACATCCTCTCCGTGTGCCTGGTCAGCACTAGCCTGCAGGAAAGATCTCATCCCCTCCCCAGCTCTCACCCTCATCCCTGCATCTCAACGGAAGTCAACACTCCAACATTTTGAACAGGTCTGTGTGTTGTTTTGAAACTGCTCTCAAGTTACTTCATGAGAACATTGCATAACCTAATGCCTTGTTTATCAAAGCAGGTGATCTGCACCAGAATCCCCGGGGATTTTGTTAAATGCAATTCCTGAGTTCATGTCCACCCATTACGGAACATATACAGCAGGGGACCTGGGTATCTGCACTGTTAGAAAGACAGCCCTGGGGTTCAGATCCATTGTAGAAAGGCTGCTGGACTCTGAACACTAGTCTTCATTCCACTATTGAACATTTTTTGTAAACTTGAACCAGTCATTTAATTTCTGTACCCTAGTTTTTTCAGTGGTAACATAGGATTATTGTGAGGTAATGTATGAGTAAGTGCTTCCATATGTAAAAAAATTCATGTATGCACTCGTGAATTCCTTAGTTATATGCTAAACTCTGAGACCCAGGAATCTCTTATTGTATTTTCCTATTTGCATTGTCTTATTTATACCTAGATTTCAGTAACTAACTTATTAATATACTACGCAGCACAAAACATGAAAGCATTTGTACCCTGATATCTAGAGAAATTTAATTAACTACCAGGAGTTCAGACCAGTGTAGGATTTACCTTGCTGAATTCATCACTGACCAGTATCTTCCTCCAGGACTTGCAGTTTAATCAACTATCGGAATTAATAAAATTTAATGAAGCTGTTGTCTGTTCTCCAACAAAGCACATAAGGTGACCATGTAGGGCCTCCTCACCAATTTACATGACTTGCCAGGAACAAAAACAACTTAGGTGGTCTGAAAAGTCAAGGTGACCTACCCACCTGGGGATTAATGAGATTTTTTTTTAATCAAAAAAAATTATTGAGTGTGGTCTTAATCACACTCAATTAGGCTGCTACACAGTTTAATCAGTTTAGGCTGCTACAACAAAAGTACCATTGACCAGGTAGCTTAAATGACAAAACATTTTCTTAGTATTTTTTAGTCCTGGAGGCTGGAAGGTCTAAAATCAAGGTGACGGGTGTTTTTGTCCCTGGTGAGATCCTCTTTGCAGTTCTCCTTCTTGCTATATCCTCACCTAGCAGAGGGAGAGAAGACTCTGGTCCCTTCATCTTCTTATAAGGGCACTAATCTCATTAAGGGAGCTCCACCCTCATGACTGCATCTAAACCTAATGAAATCCCAAAGGCCCCACCTCCAAATACCATCACACCATTTGGGCATTGGGGAGGTATCATATAAATAGATGAGGGGACACAAGCAGTCCATGGTGAGGACATGATATTAATGCTTTCTCATGTCAATACTTTGAGAAACAAAATATTTAGCAAATAAACAAAGTCACAAGGAAGTTAAGTGACTTGCTCTGAATCTGATGTGTCTGTCTTGAAGAGAGGGAAAGACCTGTCGTGCTCCCAGAGAGTGTGAAGGACGTCTGCTGATGGGAACCACAGTGACTCATTTCATCTCTATTCCATGACTAATCAACTCCCTTTTTCTGACTGACATATAAATGTCTTTGAAAAGATTAAGTCTTCAATCAGATTTAGGTCAGTCTTATGGTTCTGAAGTCACTGAATCTTGTGATGTCAGTGTTTCCTCAGGTTTGTTTTATGTGGTAAAAGAATAATTTTTTATCAGAATAATTACATATTTATTTATGGTTATTAGGAAAAAAGATAGCTAATATATCAAATCTCTATTTCAAAAATAGTATTACAAACATAAGGCTAAATAATTTAAAATAAGTTGCTATAAAGCTAACCTAATAAGAAATTAAGCAATTCTTTATACCTTAAGCAGATATCACCAATTTGTGAAAAGTGTTTACTAATAATGGAAGTTTGGGATAGAGAGCTTTAAATTGACTCTGCATACCTCTTTGTTTCATTATGATTTGATTTTATAGTTTAACTTTGAGAAAATGATATTCATTTCTCTATTTTCAAGTTCTTAGGGAGTGCCTCAAAGTAACCCCTTTGAAGCCAGCAGTATGTATGACTTTGTTTGATTTTAAAGTGCTGATTATAACACTCCAAATCACACTACATATAAAAATAGTAATAATAGCTCTATTTATTGATTATTAGCATGAACTATACACTGTCCTAGTCACTTATATATATATTATGTGAATCGTCAGAAGTAGTCTTTTGAAGTAGGGATCAGTATCTCCAACTTACAGGTGTGGAAACCAAGGTTATGACAGTAAAATAATTACCTATAACCCACTAACTTATTACATATGGGGCCCAAAAAAGACCCCAAATATTTCATTTTCTTAAGTCTTTGTTCTTTCCACAATACCTCCCTATACTAAATTTCCTAAAAGATATTGACACAGTATTTTTAAATGCCTTACAGAGTAAAGCTTCAATGAGTCTATGGCAGTTGTAAAAAAAACTAGAGGCTATATCTGTGTGTGTGTGTGTGTGTGTGTGTGCATGTGCTTGTGTGTGTGTGTGTGTAAGTGAAATGAATTGATTCCATTTTTAAATGGGTCACCTTTTGAAGGGTCGGGCCAGTCGAAGGTCAACAATTTTCCAAAGCCAGGGTCAATCTGAATTTCTCTCTTGGAAATCTAGGCTGAGGACTACTTTGCTAGAGAGAGGACATATGAATTTGAGTGCTGTGCGAAAGTAGACAATGTGAAGCAGCAGAGAGAGAAGACTGTAGGAAGGATGCACCTAGATCCGACAGGAAGGGGGAGATGGAAAGGGCCAGAGAAAGATCCTATTTAGATTTTTAGTTACAAACCTTCATCAGGCCTGGCTGCTGTATCCCCTGCCCTGGTTCGCTGTGAATTATCTTTATAACACATTCTTATGCTTTAATTAAGCTAAACTTACATGTATCTCTGTTATAACCAAAAAGTGTTATGTAATAAAGTCGCAACATTGGAAAGAAATTTCTCCCTAAAAACACTTTCCAATGAGTGACCTTGGATCATTCAGTTTCATCTGATCATTTACCAGTAGTGATTACATGACATATGATTTGTTAGTTCCAAAAGTCAAATGCAGTCCATCTGTAACAAGTACATGTAATATGTGATACCTACTAAGATTTCTTGATGAGTTTGATTCAATTGTCTAAATATTTTTACATCACAAAGACATTCAAATGAGAAATTATCACACACACACACACCCAGAAAGCACAGTCACAGAAGGTGGTCTTTATCCAATGAAGTTCAAGTTGTTTCATGCGGTTTCCTTCAAGTCACTTCTTCCACTCATCCTGTCTTAACCATTCTAACTAGAAACTCCAGAATAATTTCTTGCCCAGGCAAAACTAGAGGCAGATTTAGCAACAAACACATGTATATTTTTTAAAATGGCCTCTTACTTAGCATGTGTCAATACGATGGTGCATACCAGAGGAACAAAATAAAATCATCACAAGAAATGGCTGCAAAATACAAGCAGTCTGGATAATTCAAAGATGCCTAAGACTTGTAGGCAATTCAAACAATTTGGTTTTGATTTCATACATCACCAAAGGGAGACATTAAAGAAGACTCTACACAGAGCACATTTTGTTGTTCATCCATGCTTTCCCTTGAGTTTAGGACAGAAAAAAAAAAGGAAAACCATAGCATTTTTTTCATTCAATTGATTTTTAGAAATGAGTTTAGCAATTAAAATCAGATTTTTAAAAAAGAAAAAACTACATCTGGGTAAAGTGCTTTATTAAAACTTCTAGCAGAATATGGATTAAATTATTGTTTTTTAAACCACCCTGCAAAAATGGCATTGACTCTGTAATGGAAAAATCAGTAGATCCAAAGTAGAACATTTCGACACTAGTAAAACTGAAAACTAAATTAAAGTTTGGTGTAAATTATTTGCAAATTTAATAATCCTTAAAAAAAATACAGACTGTAATGTCTTTCTAGCTGAAACTGATCTTTTACTAGTATTTTCTTTTACTGATTGTTTCTAGTTTATTACAGAAAGTCTTCAGGCTGTAGCTATTGAAACCTGCAGCTTGATCTTCCAGTAGATTTGGGTAGCAAATTCACATGTGCACAAGTCCCAGTCTCTTGACCTTATTTCTTTTGGCCTGAAAGTTGTTCTTTTCAATGCTTCTGCCCAAGAAAGAAAAGGCAAATCTAGACATGTGGGAGGTGTCTTTGCTTTGTGAGTTGCCATAAAAGTTGGCAGGTGCTAAAAGATCCAAATGTTAAGGGACCATATCTAATGTTATAAATACATATTTTTGAGGGAAAAAATCCTAATAGTACTATATTAATAAATTGTACTTCGTACTGGAGATGATTTTGCTGAAAAATGACCCAGCAGAGATTGGTTTTAAAAGAACTAATTATGTATACAGCTTAAATTAAATTTTTCTATTTTAAAATGTGCATTTCTTCTTGAATTTATTGGACCACTAAGAATAATTATTAGGCACTGATAATATAATCTATTAGTATATAGCATATATATATATACCATGTAGTATACAGTATATAGGCCAGGCTGACATTCTTCTGAAGAATACGCAACTTTCAAAGCAAAATCTAACTGTCTCCTTAAACTCCCAAAAATGATGATTTAAACCCTGGTTAGTGCCAGTGGAAACCTGCAGCTACTCAAAAGCAAACATCAATGAGTTTCCACACAAACTCTTCTGCTTACAGGATCCTTTCCCTTACTGATTTCTGAGAGAAGTATTTTCTCTTTGTCTCAGATTAAATGTCATCCCTTCTCTGAAACATTTTCCCCATCAGCTCCTTCCTTTTGCCCAACCTCCTCTGCAACAGAATTAAGGATTTCATCGTGCACTCCTCTGTGTTACCATAGCATTGTGTTAATACCTGTGGCACAGCACTTATCATGTTGAGTTATAATTAGCTCTGTGTGCTTGGGTCTATCACCACCATCCCGGACCCATTTGAAAGTGGGAATAATGTATAATTCATTCTGTGTTTTGTTTATACAAGGTACTCAAAAAATGTTCATCAGAACTAAGCGAATAAAATCCTCTTATAGCAAGTACGCTAATGAATTCACTCATGCATACCTCATTTACTCATTCATACCTCAATTCAACAAGTAGTTACCTAGTATATAAATGACATGTGCTGTATAATGACATGCTGGTCAACAATGGACACATTCATGATGGTGGTCCCTTAGGATGATAATACTATATTTTTACTGCACCTTCTTTTATGTTTAGATATACAAATATTGACCACGTGTTACAATGACCTGCAATATTCAGCACAGTCACATGATGCACAGGTTTGTAGCCTAGAAGCAATAGCCTGTACCAAACGGCATAGGCATGTAGTAAGTTGTACCATCTTGAATTTTGCAAGTACATTCCATGATATTCGCACAACAACAAAATTGCCTAATGATGTATTTCTCAGAACACATCTCCATCATCAAACAATACATGATGGTAGTTTCTGTTATTGCAAGATAGTTTCTCAGATTCATTCCTGAGAAGTAGAGTGTAGGGATTTAGGTGTCACTGGAAATCTTTCAAATGCATAACAACAAGTAGTGGACAAGAACAGAGAAAAGGAAAAACAAAAACAAATTATCCCACTTAAAAATTTTGCCTCTGGCTATCTCTGGTGCTAAACATATAGCATGTGCTTGGTGAAACTTGTTAAATGATTGATTGATTGATTGATTATAGCTGAAGTTCAACTGTTTTCTGTCAAAGCAGGTGATAAAAATATCTGCTAAAAATTTCTTCATCATCTATACGAGCTTTCTTATAAAGTCAAGTTTTATCTTGACAAATAACTAATCCACACAACACTGATGTAATTCCTCACTAAAACCTTCCAAACTTCTTGCATACATATCTATATTGTTTAAATATATATAGCCATCAAAGACCATATTTATGTAGTATTTGTGCATGCTTTGTACACTCTTATTTACATGCTAATTTTCTCAAAATGAGATAAATACATTTTCCCCTTAAACTAAAATCTGGTATAGTTGTGCCTCTGTAAAGCAGGAAATTTGATTAATTAGTTCTTCCCTAGGACAGTGATCATTTATGTGAACAATGATCACCCAGAGGCAGTGCAAGTTTTGGTGTTCCCTCTGAAGCACTGTCAAATGATAAAATTACATTTGATGTCATGCTAAGATCAAGCATAAATGAGCATGTTAATAAATTCTTAACTTTTTGGAGTTGGAGGGGACTTTAAGGATTATCTATTTCAAGTTTCTACCAATGCAAGAATCCCTCTTCCCCCATTCCTCACAGGTAAAATCCGCCGGGATACCAACAGGGGCAGAAATCATCTTCCTCACAGGGAGTCTATTCCATTTTAGAAGAAGTCAAATTCTTAGAATGCACTTCCATTTATTGAGCCAAAATCAGATTCCCTGAACTTCAAACATTGATCCTGGCTCTAGCCTCTAGTGTTTCAAAGATTTAATCTAATCCCTCTTCAAATACTGAAAGGCAGCCATGGTTCCCTCTAGGTATTTTCCAGTACATCCTATAAACCTGACTAAATCTGTATCATCCAGCCCACATGTGTTTATTAACCACAAGGACATCATGAGCAATCACTTCAAAGGCCTCGTTCATGTTCTAATGCCAGGATTTCTTCAACAACCAATTACATAAGCAAAGTGAATTGGTCGTGATAGCTCTAAGAAACTCGCATTGGCTCTTAGTGATCACTGCCTACTTCTGGGTGTGCATAAGCTATCTGTTTAATAATTCATTTAGAACTATACTCATTTTTGTTTCCAGAATCCATCTTTCTCTCTGTATCAGTCACAGTTCAACCGGAGAGAGGAAAATCCACTTTAAGTATTTAAAACCGAAGGGGAGATTTAATACAGGGAATCAGTTACACAGAAACAGAAAGGCTTACTGTAACGGGGGTGCTGAGGCCACCCAGACATGAGAAGCAGCAGGAAACCACTAGAATTTCTTAGGCTGGAGAAGAAAAGGGAGGAGATGGTAGTACTAGGATCAGTAGTCAGGGTCACCCACAGGAAGCCAGAAATGGGACAAGGGATGCAGAGTGGAGTCACAGCTACAGAGTAGACACCACTTGAGACATTTTCAGAGCCATTGTCGGAGGCACTGAGAGACAGGGCAAATAGCCTGACTTTTCTCTTCCTCCAGGCCTGAACTCTCCCACTGGGCTTCCTGCAAACTGAACACACTGGAGAGGCTGCTGACACAGGAACCTAAAAATGCACAGCAAGAGACCAAGGTCGACCAAGGGAGAGACCTACAGGGGGGCCATTCCACATTCTCCATGATTCATCAAAGGCTATGCACCACAAGCAGAGTTCCGTACTTTTGAGGATAACTTCTTATACCATTCATTGTATTATGGTTTGTTCTAAAGGGTGCTCCTCACATAAATGTCTTCCCAAATCTGAACAGGCATGGCATAACTTTGTTATGTTGTTGTTACTTACCTCCACAGCACTTATCAGTGTTGCACACCAGAGACACTTAAATTAATACAATTTGTCTGATTCTGAAAAAAAAAATCCATTATTTTCTACTCATTTTAAAAAATCTCCTCTCTTCTCTGCTATTTAATTTCTGCTTAATCATGTTTGCATTATATTTTTTAGTTTATGGTTGATGTTAACAGATCGTTAACTGGACTTAAATAGATTCAATTTTCCTTCTTGGATGGTTAACTTGACAATATCCACACTTGTTGAGGGTTTTTCTAATATACACTCACCATTCATTGTTGTGAGAAACATTAAATGCATCATGAAAATGTTCAACTGACATTTAAATGAAACGTATCAAAAGGCCTTCCATGTTATATTTGTATTTTAAGTAATTCCTTTTTCTCTTTTGAGATTTTACTGAAAGAATGTTTATATAGTATCCCTGGCACAAACATTTTTGCATTTAACAGCCGGTGGCTTTATAAAATCATCAGTCAGCTGGCTGAGTTCATGAATTTAACTAATCTCCTCAACAAAATGGCATTTTGTAACAGTCACTAGCAAATTTGAACAGCAATCAGATCAGGATGCATATCCAGTTTTTCCTGACTATCCAAAGTGATTATTTCAGTCACAGACTCTAGACTGACCCTCAAATGATGATGTATAGAGTTGTGCCATCCCGTACGCTAGACACTAACCATGGGGAGTTTAATGAACACTTGAGATGTGCCACTGACATATGCTGTAAGCACAAAATACACACGAAAATTCAAATACTTCGTATAAAGAGAAGAATGCAAAATATCTTAGTAATATTTTACATTGATTGCATGCTAAAATGATAATAGTTTGTATACATTAGGTCAAGTAAAATGCCGACAATTTTCTGTTACTTTTAAAAAAATGTTTTGCTTGCTTTCTTTCTGCCTTGTTTTCTTGGAGGTACACTTTCAGGCTCCTAGAAAATTAAAAAATATATCTGTGGCTAGCATTTGTGACTTTCTTTGTCTTTCTATGGGACAGTGCTGGTCTAGAGAAAATGAAGAAGTGACTGTCTGCTGAGACAAGACATAGCAACTAAAGGAGAAGTCATTTCTCCTTTTAATTAGTTTTATAATTGCAACAAACTCAATGTCAGACATTGAAAAGAGACAAACCTATTCTCTCCACTCAAGCAAAACTCCCACTGTGGCTGGTAAGGGTTCTGCCTGAGTGAAACAAATGAGATTAGGCCTGTGGTGTTTACTTTGTACTAAAACATTCTCTTTTCCGAAACTTTCTTGATATCCTGTTGGCTACAAGGCTATACAAATGCCGAAAAGAGAAAGGATGAAAGAACAATGAAGGAACGATTTGAAAGTGTTGTTTTGAAACATGTAACTAGTGCTGTCAGCTGCTGGTTCTTTCCATTTTGTGCATTTATATTTCATGACTGTAGTTTAAGAACATTTCACTGTGTGTTACTATCAATCATCCTTAACCTACAAGTGCACTGTACATTAGTAACAGTTAATTGGCATATTTAAAGTAAATAGCTACTTAGTTTTGTTGTGAAGGTTTTGCACACAAATCTGTAACACCCCATGCTTTGTTTGTTTCAGCAACAAACATCCCTGTCTGCAGCACTGCCACCTCTGACAGTGGATGAATAGAGATGCCATCGTTTTGAAATACTCGGCACACCAGACGACAGCCCCAGTGACAGGCAACGTGTGAGCAGGCACCCTCTGCCCACCCGCCGATACCCACGTGGACAGAGGAGCACAAAGACACAAGAAGGAGTGGCAATGTGGAGTTTTAGAAGGGTGGTCAAGAAAGAAAAGGAAGAGAAAAAACAATTGAAACAATAACTTTGCCTATAATATTTGCATGCACTAATGAACTGAAGGGAAATTCTTTAGCAGACATTGTCTTGGCCTCTGTAGTTTATTCAATGTCAAGTTCACACTCAGAAAGCAACACCCTTCTGGAAACTCAGGGAGAGATATCATTCTATTGCCCATCCCCTCAGAATCCAGGAGCAGGTAGAAATGGGCCTCTTCCTTGCCCCTCAGGACTAAGATGGAAGTGATTTATTCTTTGATAAAGAAGATAAGATAAAGACTTCTTTCCAATTGTGAAATCAGGACATATATGATCTCAAACTTAAAAATAAAAAATACACACTACATTTTGGGGTGAACCCTAGCATTTCCTAGACTCAGAGATATTAATCTTTACCTGTGTCAACATTTCTTTTTCTACTTATAACAAGGAATCAAATGTGATCATCTAGTAAATATGTATGTATCTGTGTGTGTGTGTGTGTGTGTGTGTGTGTGTGTGTGTGTGTGTGTGTGTGTGGCAGAAAACACAAATAGTTATCAATTTAGACCATTATCAAAATCAATAACAACCCTCAAAATGTTTGGTATTAAATCAACTCATTGTACCTTTAGGCACCATAGTGATACTACAGTTGGTGCCAAAACATCATTTGAACTATATTATGAAGTTAGTGAAGAAAAAAATAAGGTTTTATAGAAATTACCTGGTAAGCTAAACACTACTCATTTATAATAGTATTTGTCTGAGAAAATTCAAAGCTAAGATACCAAAAGTTTTTACTCAGAAACATCATAAGGAATCAGGCATTTGGTACTTTTACTACCAGCAAGCCATAGCTACGGCATTTTTTCAATGCTTGGACTAGATACAACCTGCAAAGGCAGGCATGCTCTGGGCACTTGTCCTTCATCCAGTCTCATGTATTTACATTTACCTAGTAAAGAAAAAGAAGAAAAGTTGCAAGTAGTGTTATCTCAAGCATCAGAAAAAGTGAAGAGGAGAATTTCTCTTTCTCAGTAAACCTATCGGGAAGACTTTCCCATCTGTTCTAAATTTCCACTATTGAACTCTTCAGTGGAGGTCCACAGTCTCTCGTGGTTCACTGTGAATTTCTAAATAGATGTTTTGCCATCACTAACTGAAAATTAAAAAGCCGAAATTCTTTTCTGGGCCAGTGTTTTCGAGGCCTTCTTTCCAATGAAGATTTTCTATGTCTGTTGCTAACACTAACATCCAGGCTGATAGTAGGTTTGGAGCAGCATGTGTCTCCTTGTCATATAGCCTTTTCAGTTCAGGACTACACCCTATTCCTTCTCCTTGGCAATATTTCAAAGATGTGTTTCTTTCTTGCTCCAACTACCATTAAAGCTCCTGGGTGAACCTGTTGTCTCCATTTCAATCCATCTTAAATAAAAGGATGAAACTGTGGACTCTAAGCAGTGCTTCTTCAACTATCTGTGGTAGTGAGCAGGGTTTATATTTCCCCCAATCCATCATGGATTTGTGCTTTTGCAAACAAAATTAAAATGAACTACTAAAAAAGTGACCACAGGTTTTGATGTCCAGCCTTACCAAATTGCTATAAAAGTTTCTAAATCTTCACTCTGTTTCTATATTTGTCTCTCCTAGATTTCTACCAGTTTTCTGATTAATATAGGTCTGCCGACCACACTCTGAATAGCACCAATGAGCTACTGTCTATCTAATCATCATTAGGTTTTTAGGCTTGATATATTATTCTAGTGCAAGCATCAAATATACACATAAAACTTAAATTGTTGTTCAAACAGGTTGCATCCAGAAAAGAACTCCTAGTAAATATCTTCTGATCTTAAATCACTTTAAAAATCTTGTAGGTATTAAATAAAATTGTCAGATCGTATGGCAAAGAAGTACCAAGACCTTAATCTCTTAAACGAGAGGGCAAGAGAATACTTGAAAACTTTTTGGCCACTACAATCCGATAGAGAAACAGAGAAAAGTCAAACACACACACACACACACACACACACACACACACACACACAATCTCATTCTAGAATATTAAAGAAAATCTTAAGAATATTCTTAAGAAATAGACAAACTGCATCCAATTTCTCATCACCAAGATGGCCAAATTCAGTAGTAAAAGGCAATACAGAAAAAAATATTACTGTATTAAATTTTGAAAAGTTCTGTGCACTATCCCCTTATAAAGAGTAATTTTTTTAAAAAAATCATCAAACTTTTTATTTTGTGTTATATAAACAAAATATCCATGTGAATTTCTGAAATTTCAACCATATTGACTGATGTTGAATATGTTGCAGAGATACAAAGAGATATTTCGGTGAGATACTCACCTTACAGCTGTACCTTGGCATAGTATTTGTTTCATGGGCTAAAATATGGATAGCATTACCCTCATCCATAGGCTCAAAGAGTGATAATAATCCCCTTCCTTCTGGGTTCCATCGCTTGAGCCAGATTACTTTTCATACTGTTTCTTCATATACTTTGCAACACGATCACATCGCATTTTTCTTCAAAACTCTGGCAGATTGTTTGGGCTAGAGATAGATGGAGACAAGAGGCACCATCTGGTGCAAGATCTTTATTCCTTGTTAGCACTATGGGAGTTCTGGTATTTTACATGGTTCAAGCAGTAGCAAAGATTTTTTAAAATGCATAGATTGAGAAGGTGTAAGATGGTCAAATGGCCCTTGGCACAGTCTGATCATATCACTGGCGTCTTGGTATAGAGTTGGATTTTTTTATTTTTATTTTATTTTTTTTTTCAATTCAGACAACCAGTGGCATATGGTTTCATGATTCACAAAGATGGTCCTTGACTATGGATTTGACGATCTCAACATAACTTTCAGGCGTGCCAGAGCTGCGTTACAGCAGAGAGAGCAAATAGCTCATGATATTTCTCCTCTGGTGAGTAAGCTCCAAAATCTCAGGTTTAAATTTGATCTGGGATTGAAAGAAAAGGAACCATGTCCTCTTATGCCAGTATCCATGCTTTTTCTTTTTCAGAGGTGAGTGTTTATTTCTGCATCATTGGCCTACAGCTTCGGGGACCAAAGGCTCAAATAATGCTCAGGTTAATTATGCTGACACAGACTAAAATATATACTTTTTCTCTTTTCTATACTATTCTATTATTTGGAAGTCCAAGCCCTTCCTAAAATGTAGCTATTGTTCTAATAATCTGGTGACTGTTGAATAGAAATTTTTCTCACCTTTCACACACAATTAAAGTTGGTATTTTCTAATGGAATTCGCTAAGAATTGGGAGCCAGGAGATATGCCTGATGATGCTATGAAACTAACAGCTACCTTGTGAGGATAAGTGAAAAAATGAACTGGAACAGTGCTTTGGCAACAAACTAAAACACACAAAAATTGTGGCTTATACAAGTTAATTTTGACTGCAATTTAAGAATAAAGTTAAAGGAAGCCTTCACCTATTGACCCCTGATTCCAAGAGGCTACTCGGAATTATTGCTGTTGGAATATGCTGCCAAAAATCTGAAGTGTCTTTATAAGGATTACACAGATGGCATCTTCATCTCTGTGAATTACTCTGCTGTTTCTAACCTCCAGGTTCACTTCTTTACATAGTTTGCAGGGTCCGTTATGACTTTCTTCCACTGAGTCCTTTGACCCCTTACTGAAAGTCTTTTCTTGATATCAGGAAATGGTGCGGTTGCCAATGGGAATGGCTTGAACTGAAGAAGAAAAAGAAGAAATAATGGAGCATGCCTAAGATAAATAGAGTGCTGCTCTAAAGAAATTAGATGTCAATATGGCAGCAGATGGAGTAGATAAACTCAGTATTAATATGGTCAACGCACTGTATGTGGTTGACTGTAAACCATACACACAACTTAAAAGCACAGCAAGCTTTGCAGGTGGTTATTCATTGACTCTCTCTGGTCAAGTACTATGCCTCAATCAATTCTCTTTATATTTGTCCAAGAGACAAGGCTCCTCCCAATGTTTAGGTCATTCTTCTTAAAAATCTAATAATTTGTGAAGAGTCCTATGCAAACAATTTTCTTTAAACTTTGAAGAAAAGTTTTCTGTATACTTTCCAAACCATTTCAATTTAGTTTTGAAATGATACTTGCTTCTTCTTGGACCTCAGGACCTTGGGAAAAAAATGAACGTACATCACTCTGCCTTGCTAAAGTATGAGAAAGCAACCTCTCAGTGCCAACTCATTTCTTCTCTCCTCTCCTGTTATTAGGTAAAGCAGAAGATGGAGTTCAGGGAGCAGCCAACAGCAGTGGCTTTAAATTGCAATCACTTCTGAAATCCTGGATTGGCAGATCGATGTGAAGCTAGTGATAAATTCAGAATCCAAGTTGCTATCAATAAATAGACCATCTCAAAAACTACAATGGTTTCTCTGTAAATACAGAAGAAAGGCCACACTTCCCAAACCGGCATTTAATGCTCTCTGCAGCTAGATAGCAACCTATCTTTCTAGCTATCTTCATCTCCTAGCCTTCATTTCCCTGTAGAAAAATATATTCACTGTTACTTTAAAACGTCATATGGATTCAGGTTCTTTGATTTCATTTACACATATGTCTTTTTGGGACACCCACCTCTACTTAAATAAACAACATTCTCCCTTAAGAGCTATCCTAGAGAGTTCTGTCCAAGCTACTTCAGACCATGATGATCCCTTTTTCCTCTGATCACTTAGATATCTGGGTTTTTTTTAGACTACTCATTAAGTTCTTTTTGTGGGTGATCTTTGGTTGCTAGTGAATATTCTCTACATATGTCCTGTCTTCACCAAATTCAGCTGTACCAAGTGCTATGGTTAAGTCTGAGAGTATAAGTTACCTAGAAGTAATCACTATTTCTACATGCAACTTTTATAGAACTTAGAAAAGGCACTTATCATCTTTGTCAATGGATAAATGTAATTTTATTAGATTTCTTTTTTTTTTTTTTTTTTTTGAGTTGGGGTCTCACTCTGACACCCAGACTGGAGTGCAGTGGCCGCTCCCGGCCACCATAGCCTCAACCTCATTTTAAATGTAAATTCATCATCAATGTTAAACGTTCAACTTCAAATTTTTCCAACTGTAGAAACTTTTACCAAATCGAAGCTAGTTCTATAAAAGCAAATTACTAGGCATGATCTGACATAGCACCCTAAAATCTTACTTAGTAAAATACAGATTGAACAACTAAAAAATCGAGCTGAAATAAAAATTTCCTTTAAAACCCTGCCGAAATTTACTCTGGTTTCTGAGACATCTTTTTCAATATAGCTAATAGTTTGACCATCAACATAGTATTAAAAGAGTTTTGGGGGGGAGGGAGAGCTAGATATTGATCTGTAGGATTGTTCCCATTTGGTATCAGCAGCAAAAAATAAAACAAAATAATAAAAATAAATAAAACATGAAAATTAGGTTGTGTTGAAAATATGCCGAGACAAACCTTGTGTGTACACTATCGGCTAAGCTCTAAAGAAACATTCTGAGTAACCTAGGACAATGGAACATTCTAGAACATTGTCTTAGAACCTAGGACAATGGAACATTCTAGTAAATTTGGGAAGGTACAATATACAAAAATAAATGTGACAATGATACATTCTATACCAGGTGCAATGTAATTCTATCTTTATAGAAGTACTGCACAAAATTTGTATGGCCAAGTTCATTCAGCCAAACAATTATTAACTCGGTCAATCATTCAGGTGGATTGACGACTCAATTAACTGCTTGATTAAGTTTATGGAATATTTAGTAATTTTAAAAACTGTGCTTGTCACTTAAAGTGGCCTTAGAAGTCAAAGAGTTTATAACTGTAAAAAACATTTTCTAAGCTTAAAGTAACATACAAAATGTGCCACGGACCACCAACTTTTCACCAAAGATATGTGCTGTTCCCGACCCCTCAGCAGTCTGGGATTGTGGCTGGAAGTTGACTTCCCAACCAAGAACTCCATTTCCCAATCCCAAGTGCAATTAGGTGATGACAAATGTCTAGGTCTTGCCAAAGAAATATGAGTCTCAGTGCCTTGGTGTTTGGGGATGAAATGGTTACAAACCACTTGTGCCTGCTTCATAATCCCTTTTCTGACCTCTGCCTGGGCTCCATTCCTGCATGCTTTCACTAGTTGCTACATTCTGGTTACTGGGATCGGAAGAGATTCTGTCACAAGGTAAAAATGTCTTTTCCCAAACCTGATATTTATTCATTTCTATT
The DNA here is from genome assembly GCF_000164805.1 of Carlito syrichta. Taxonomy (NCBI): domain Eukaryota; kingdom Metazoa; phylum Chordata; class Mammalia; order Primates; family Tarsiidae; genus Carlito; species Carlito syrichta. The sequence goes on from NW_007059676.1 coordinate 117,303, forward strand.
AGCCTATTCAAAGCTTAAAGAGAGGCCTCAAAAAGAACCCAATTATCTGGTGAAAACCAGGACCACTAACCATGCGTCATAATTCTACATTGGATTACAATAGCAATCACAGTGATGAGGATGATGATAATGAAAAGTGATGGGTTTTTTTGTTTGTTTATTTTTAGAAAACAGATCTCTTATTAAGAAACAATTTTGTTTAAACACCATGTTATAATGGCTTTTCTTTTTGGTCTTTCAAAAAGAAAAATAATATTTCAATTAAAACCTATCTTAGCAAAATTTAAGCATCCTCTCTGTAATATCAGAAAGGAAAGATGGCTCAAGTCCCTATTGCAATTTATCCCTCTCCCTCACCCCCACCCCCACCAAGGTATTCCATGTCAAGGACTCTGGGGCATTACTGTAGCTTGGTTTTAAAGTTACTAATTCAAACCAAAGTCCATCTGAGCAAGCCCTTGTGGTCCCTTCCTATAGCCTGGTACACAGAACTGTATTGTCTTCCTGAGCACCTCATTTAGAATGAACTTACATGAGCTCTTATCTGCACCACAGTCTGGTGGAATAGGCACTATCACTGGGAAACTGACCAGAGAAGAGTAAAGATCCCATGAACTGGAAAGGATGAGTAAAACCCAACGTGTCCAAAAGATCTTGGAAATGAAACATGTTTTACCTAATTGTTCTATGATTTCCTCAACTGTTAGCTAATATTAGCATTTGCAAGGGAAAATAAAAAGTAGCATAAGCTAAGAATCTCGTTGTTTTAAATATATAATGAGAAACCATTTTTCTTGGTTTGAACTGATTTTCCCCTTTTTCTCCAATGTATGCTGTTATTTGGGATTTCCAAATATAATCGTGTTTCTGACCACTCTTAATTGCACCTTAATGGGTGTTAAACATGGAGTGAGTGCAAACACGTGGAGTTTTCCAACCTTTGACTGTTCCTTGCCTCTGGCCTCTGTCAAGGAGGCTTGCTAACTGCATCTCAGGGGAGCAATCACTCAGCTTGACTCAGCCTGTGGCTCTGACTATTGGGACCTCCTGAAGTCACAACCACTTTGGCATCCAGAACTGGGGCACGGCGTGTCTACTCCTCACAAAATCCAGAGATTGCGAGGGAAGTGTGACATGTGAGCACTGATTAGGATGCACCTTAAATGGTATCAAGGGAACCAGTTAGCAATGCAAAAGATGAGATAATATAAACATAACATTCACTGCCTGCCAGTTATCACTTGTGTGAGCACCACAGAAAGCATAATACAACAGAAACAAAAAACCGGTGATCAGCAACAAATACAAGATTTCCTCAAAGATAATATTGCATAGAAGTTCAATTTCATGGGTAAAATGCATAATAAAATGACGTGAAATGATGTGCCAGCAGAATATGATGTGTCTATTTGTCTTTCTGGGATTTGTTTGGTCTCAATCGTTTCTGGTGGGTATTTCCAGTTCTTTTATACATACACCATTTCTTTCTTGCATATTATTGGTGGAGAGAATCTGAAGTAAGAAGATATAATTATTTGGTCTGTATTTAGCCTTCTTCTGGGACTACAATAGAATGATTCTATTTTCCCTTGTAAAAAAAAGCTGAAGTAATTTTAATTCAGGAATTTCTTCTTTTAATTATTAGTTTCTAAGGGAAATAGCATCATGCTAACGGAAGGTCCCTTTTTTCCTCGGCATTTTGGAGAAGCTTCTCTCCTGCCAACCCAGCTTTCATAGACAGGAGAAAAAAGTCTTTATAAAAGTCTTGGCCTAATTAACAAGAATGAACTAGATTTTATGATGAACAATTTATGGGCAGTTAATAGAGCTCATACACGGTAGCCAGGAGCTAGATAATTTATCATAAAAGGAATCTCAGTTACACTCCTAATCCCTGTTCTCTTGATACTGCGACCAATTGCATTCACAATTGCCATTTTTATAAGCTTTGATTTACTGACAAATGATGCTGTATTTTATACAGTCACAATGAGACTTACAATGCAGTAAATACTTATACCTCTGGACCTGTGTTTCCAGTTCTTTGCCAATTTGCTCTTCTACATTGTAGTCTTTAGATAAAAATGATCTTTCAACCATCTCCTAAGGATTCTTCATCCTAGCACAAATAATAATAAAAACAATAGTAAATTGTTTATTAACCACCCTAAGTGTTGTTGAAAAGAAACTGATTTATTCTTAAAAGAGCTATGCAGCTGTTGTTATGAGGATTAATACTTCTCAAAATTATAAGTAAGATAAATAGCAAAGGTTTTCTTAAAAGACAAAATGTAAAGTAGGTGAAACCCAGGAGAGTCACTCACATCCTCTGTTAGCACTTAGTATCCTGCTACTGTTTCTGTTTCAAAATTATGAAAAAATAGAACTCACATTGTGTAGGAGAATTAGGTGACAACCATTATATTAGCTACCTCTTATTTATCCATCTCTATCTATAGGGAGTTCACGAAGTTGTCCAGTTAGACAACACTTCCTCCAGGAAGTCTTCCCTGACCACTGATATCCCTCCTAGGTGCCTTCTTACCACCCTGTTCTTCCTCTTACCACAAAACAAATACAACTGAATTGCAATTGACTGATTACTGTCCACATCCCACATTGACCATGAACTCCAGGATAGTAAAGACCACCATATTCCCAGTCCCAGGTCTAGCATAATGCCTGGGATGTAATGTATGTGTGAATGAATGATGTTCTGATTTTGAAAAGCTGTTAACATAAGTGGGAATAAATCATCCTAGTTGTATGATCCAGAAATAAATTTGACTATTGAAATTGACAGTGAATTTGCCTGTATTTTAAAAAGTAGAACATTCAAAAGTCATGACTTATTCTACTCCTTTCCCTTGCCCAATATTATAAATACTCTTAAACTTTAGGTTCTATTTAGATCTTCCACATTTTAAAAGGGACATGTTACAATTAAAAAAATAATAATAAAGAATGACTAGAATAAAACTCCAGAAAAGATGAGAGAGTTATGACTTTTTAACCTGGAAAGGATGTGCTAAATATTACATTAATCATGGTCTCTGGGGACACCAAGAAAGAACTGTGCATTCCTCAAAAGTATGGAACCTTGGGCTACTGCAAAGTTGTTTAAACCCTCATAAATAGTAGCTTCCTGGCCCAATAGGCTATGCAATATGAGATTATGTGTCTATGGGTCCACTTAATAGACTACTCTTCAAGTGATTAGGTGTTTAGTTCTGCCTACCATATGACCAGTTTTTGCATAGCTGGTCAAATTACAAGCATGTGATCAATTTTATCAACTATTCCCAAATATCAAATACACCTATCTTTCATCCAGGGTTTCTCATCTCCTATCTGGGATTGTAAAGATTGGCTCTATTATTTTTATCAATATATACTTTTCTGGTAAATGGGGAAATGACCCCTTTTCCTCTCAAATTGACCCTGTAGCTACAGAAATACTGAGGCTCAAATGTCTCAGAAGTCAGGTATATGTCTCTCAAATCAACCTCAAGAAGACAGCATCCCCAGAGAATGTGGTAGAAGATCTGCAAGTTCCCGGACAGCTTTTCCATTTTTCTTCCTGTCCTGAAGGTGTAGAGACCCAATGTGGAGCATCCTCCCAGCAATGTCTAGTGAGGAAGCCAGCCCGACGGGCTAGGCTGGCCCTCACCACCTATGAGCATATAGAACCAACAACTATTCTGCTCCAAGTGAAATAAAGCCTAAAAATGCCATCTTTTAGGATTCCTGATGGCAACTAAAAATAACAGAGGTTGTTAGTTCAAACCTAAGGTTCACCTTGGAGATTTTTTCCTAATTGTGCATATTCCAAAAGTGTCTTTTTTCCAAATGGAATTGGTCATTGACATGTGGATGTGCTCCTAATAGCAAAATAAAAATATTCCCTGCCTGAAGCATTATAATAAAGTTGTCTTTTTCCATTTCATTGTCTCAGGACATTTAATCAATTGACATGACATCTAGGGCAGGTCAAAAGGAGCCACCTCTATTAATTTATAATTGCAATAGTCATTAGCGTATTGATGGCATACCATTATTGCTTAACTTATTTTTAACAGAGTTTAGTTTTAATTTTATTAATGTTTTAAAACTGTAAACTCCCTTGGGGTTCAAGGATAGATGCCTATACACTTTTTAATCCTATGTTTCCATTTTGAAAAAGATCCAGCCCCAAGGAAAATTCTGAAGGGGACAAATTTTGTCTGCAAAAAACCTGGCCTTGCATTAAGCAGGGTTTTCTATTGCCCATCTGATTTCAAGTACCTAAGATTGCTCTCCTATCAAACTCTTACTTACATTTTCTATTAAATAAAATATTTAAAGTGTATTTATTTCTACTAAGACAGAGCACATAGTAGAAGGCCAAAATGTATTTAATCCCCTTGTTTTTTCAGCTCAGGAAAGGATTTATTACCAATTATTTTCAATCCAGGAGGATATTCATCAATAATCTTCTTCTACCTGCAATGTTATCTCTTCTCTTGTTATAAAATAAAAGCTATGTCTCCCTATTAAAGACAGTGTGTGTGTGTGTGTGTGTGTGTGTGTGTGTGTGTGTGTGTGTGTCTGTGTGTGTGTGTGTGTGTGTGTGTCTGTGTGTGTGTGTGAATGGGGAGTGGAGAGGAAGAAGTAGAAGAAATACAGGCACTTTCTGGGGTGCAGAAATAGCACAAAGTAAGTAATTACTATCTCCACCTACATGTAAAGCCAACCTAGATTCTGTCCCAACTCCCTCATTCCTGGGCAGAGACCAGCTTCCCTGTTTATATCTTCCCGACTTTTCAACAGGACGCTGATGTTCCTATCTCAATTCTGGCAGCAGCCAGCTAAGTACTGACAAGACAAGGCTTGTCCCAGGCAGACAATGGGAAGTAGATAACTGTTAAAAATGCTTAATTCCAAACATGGAAATGAATTAGCTAAACTGCTTTGGCAGTGATTGTCCTCAGTAACAAATCACATGAGGAAGGCATTCCTTAGCACAATGTTGTGTACATGACAAATGGTTGAGTTCATTCACTTAACATGCTTTGCATAAATTGTGATTAATAGTCTACATTTTTTCCTGATATTGTCTCCATCTTGTTGTGAATTTTAGGTCTTAAACAATGGTTGTATTTCAAATATTTGAGAACATACCAGACAGGCATCCTCCACCCAATTACCAAAAATATTATAAATACTAGCTAATTTGGGGAATCTGCTTCCCACATTTCTTTCCCCACCAAGCTTCTAGAATGCTGTGTATATATGCATCCACATGCAAATTCCTTGCTGAACATAAGTCTACTCACAAAACCATAGTCACTCTCTTATCTGTGCAGGCAGAAAGTCTGTTCGAACAAGGACTAAATTGCACAGCTCAGGGCATCTTTGAACAGCACATCCTCTCTACAGAAAGTGGGCCACTCATCTAGACATCCTAGTATTTTGACATAAGCCCTGTCAGATGGAAGATTCCATGTTACCAGATACACTTCTTTTGAAAATGTCATCCAGGGTAGAAATTGATTTTCTGCCTCAAATATAGCTGCTACTTTGATGAACTTCCTATCCTATTAAAGTATCACTGGTCTACCTCCATCTATACAGAGACCACCTGATGTAATTGACATATTTATAGGAATGCAATATTATCACTGATGTACTCATTTATTCAATAACCATCAACAAATCACTATTCTAGTTGTTGTGATATAGGTATGAACAAGATAACAAAGATTCTTGCTCTCACTGAACTACCCTCTTGAGTGAGAAAGCAGATATTAAATAAATAACAACCATGATTATTTCAGATAGTGTACTAATATTAAAAAAATAAAATAAAACAGGGTGACATAGTAAAGAAACACTATTTAGGATTGAATAGTAAAAGAAAAACCTCTCCTGATATTGTACTATTTGAACAAACCATGCATAATTACAGATATTAAATAATCTGGTAGAAGGGACACAGGATTTTAAGAGAGCAGGCACAAGTTCTAAATTTTTAACAGCCTTTAAGCCTTCTGCTTCCTTCTGAAAGTCTTCTACTTTTTAGCAGAGAATTGGTAGCCCACTGGGATATTCTCATTCTCTTTAGAAAGGTTCATACTGGTTCAATTTGATGACCTTTTTCCATTATGATATTTAGATCATGACTAAAGCCCATCACCTTTCTAAATATGAAGACACTCAGTCAATGGTTTTCAAGCCTGTATGCACATCAGATTCACTTAAAAGCTGTGCAGAAAAATACCAAAGGCAGTGCCCCTCTCATGTTAATGCAATCTGACCCTGAGGAGAGAGCCTGGGCACTGGTGTTTCTAACAGAACCCCAAGTTATTTGAATCCTAACCCTACTTTAAATGCTAAAGTAAATAATGCGAGGTGAATTATTAAGAAAGACTTCCAGGTGCAATTCACAGGCAGGTAGAAAAAGAGTTGGGGGAATGGAAGTCTTTCAGGTGTAGGGAACCCATTCTTAGTTCTCCACTAACTTATGTAAAACTACCTGATATAGGTGAAAACAACTTGAAACAATTCAACATTTTCATAACAGACTTAATCCAGGTGATTTAGCACAAGATTTCTGTATTGTTAGCTTAAAAAAAATTGTGATCATATCATCAAACCAGAATTGGGTTGCACATTATATATTTGTGGTGTTATCACTTTTAAGTTACGTGCAGAAATCACACTCTCTTGAGGTTAAATACATACTGCCCTACTCACTTCAAATGATTTTAAATCTCACACCTCCCCCACGTGTTAAATTCATCCAGACCAGATGGAGGTTAGCATTTTAGGTTAGAATGACTGTCTGGCACAAGTCTTTCCTGCACAGCATTTTACCTTTAGGTTTGTTGATGTTTTGCTTGATTTCTGACATTAAAGTACATTTAAGCTGTTCTACATAGTGCTCTGAACTACATAGTCTTCCATACCATGACCACATGGAGTGGCTCAAAAATCTTTTTTGATTCGTCATTAGGAAAAACCAAGAGTGAACCCAAAGACAAGTTAGAAGCATTTTGGTAAACAGAAATATCCACAGACCAGCACTTTTTCTCACTGCTTTCTATCACCCCCGCCACATGCCCACTTCTTCTGCCCACTTAACCCAATTCTACCCAGTTTTCAAGGTCCAATGTTACTCTTGTCTCCTGTTTTTCTCTACTAACCTTCTAGGATGCATAATTTTGGTCTCTCATTTACTCCCTTCTCCCTCTAATTGCTTTGTGTTTGACTTAACTGAAGTATAAGTCCCTACAAGATAAAAGCATATCTTACACGTATGTCCTTCAATAGAGTCTGTGAAATTAGAGTAGAATCAAGCACACAATGGAGACTTGGAAGACAGGCAATAAGTGGAATTGATATTGGCAGAGTCTCCTCATCTAGGGTCACAGGATTAGAGCCTGATCTAAACAATATATTCTGAAGGAAGCAGTAGAATAGATTAAGGAAGCAGTAGAATAGATTCAGTAAGCATTTTCCTGGCTAGAAACCAGGAACTTTAGAGACAGGAGGAAAGATTTCAGAATCTGAAGGCAGAACTAGATTAGAGATGCCAGACACAGAGAGACAAACACTGCATGATCTCCCTTATATGTAAAATTCAACAACATCAAATTCATAGATGCCGACACTAGAATGGTGGTTGCTAGAGACTTGGAGGAGGGGAAATGGGAAATGTACATTAAAGATACAAAATTTCAATTATATAGAATGAATAAATTCTGGAGATCTAGCATACAACAAGATGACTACAGTTAATAATACTGTATTGTTTAACTGAAATTTACTAAGAAAGTTGACTTTAAGTGTTCTCACCACACACACAAAAAAGTGGTAACTAGGTGAGGTGATGGATATATTAAACAGTTTGACTATACTAATTATTTCACAATGTGTACATATATCAGACAGCACATTGTATATTGTAAACATATATAATTTTTATTGGTCAATTATGCATCAATAAAGCTGGGGTAAAAAAGAATGTTCAGTTACTTCTTTGTAAAATGTATTTGCAGAATTTCAATAGAAATAGATAGAATGTGTGAAAACATCTATACAGTGGCTGGCATACAGCAAATGTTTGATAAATAATAGCTAGTCTTACAATGATCCAATTTTGTTATTAATAAAAGGCTTCTCATGTGTCTTTGTTTGGAAATTCAGAATAAGATGAGACATTAAAAAATGTGCAAGCAAAAGAAAATCTATGAGAAAGATCGAGTCATACTGAACACTTGGAGCCAAGTAAAAATTGTATTTTTTTAGGAAAAAGACTTCTTTTGGGCTTCTCTCTTATGACCTCAGAAATGCATCTTTTTTTTCCTTTTGGTTGATCTTACAAAATGTTAAAGTCTTCATGTTCTAGAAACCATGATAGCTTCATACAAAGGAAAAAGTCCAGGACTTGAAATCAAAATATGTGAATTCTGATCTCATTGGATAAATTGAGCAAATATCTTAATTTCTGCAATCTTCTCTTTGATCAGATATAAAATAAACAAACTTACTCCACCATGCTCTTAAGAAAATTAATATAATGTATAATACTTACTTATATCTTACAGTTGAGACCAGCCACAAAATTCAGCAATCAAGTAAAAGTCAGTTGATACTGAATCTGTACTTATTATTTACTATGAACAAAAACCCAGCAAAGATACAAAGAAAACTGAAGCCAACTAGATTCCTAAGCCAGACAAAGACATTGCAAAGAAAGAGAACTACATTGTTGCAAAAATATTCAATAAAATAGTAGCAAACTGAATTCAATAACACACTGAAAAATTTACACATCGTGAGGAAGCAGGACATACCCTTACCACGTGAGTCTTTAACATATGCAAATCAATCAATATGATACATCACATTGACAGAATGGAAGATCAAAAGAATATGATCATCTCAATTGACTCAGAGAAAGCATTTGACAGAGTTCAGCATCCTTTCTTGACAAAAACTCTGAACAGTTTAACATAATAAAATGTGAAAATATAAATAATAAAGACCATTTATTTTTTTAAAAAATCCCACAGTTGACATCATAGTCAACCAGGAACAATTGAAAGCTTTTTCACTAAGATCCGGTACAAGCTAGAGATGCTCACTCTCACCACTTCTAGTCAACATGGTACTAGAAGTACTAGTAAAAACAATCAGACAAGAAAAAAAAAAGCATCCAAATCAGAAAGGAAGAATTAAAACTATCTCCACTTGTAGATGACACAATCTTATAATGTAAAAAATCCCAAGGATTTCAAAAAACAACTGTTAGAGCTAATAAATAAATTCACTAAAGTTGCAATAAAATCAATACACAAAAATCAGTAGCATTTCTATACACAAGTAACAATCTAGTTAACCAAAAAAATCAAGAAAACAATCCAATTAATGATAACATTAAAAAATAAAATAACAAAAAATACACTTTACCAAAGAGGTAAAAGTGTGTAGACTGAAAGCTATAAAACACAGATGAAAACCATACAGCATAAATAAGTGGAAAGATATTCCATGTTCATAGATAGGAAGAACTAATATTGTTACAATGTTCATACCACCCAAAGCAATATATATGCTTAATCACTAACGAATTCCAATGTCATTCTTTACAGAAATAGAAAAAGCAATCCAAAAATTGATATGGAACCACAAGAATCCTTGAATAACAAAGAAAAACAAAGTTGGAGGCATCACAATTCAGATTTAAAATTATAAAGCTATAATAATCAAACAGTACAGTACTGGCATAAAAACAGAAGCATAGACCAATGCAATAGAATAGAAAGCCCAGAAATAAATCTAAACATTAATTTCCAACAATGGCATCAAGTGGATACAATGGGGATCGAATAGGTTTTTCAATAAATAGTGCCAAAGAAACTAAATTTCCACATGCAAGAGAATGAAATTGGGCCCTTATCCTACACCATACACAAAAATAAACTCAAAATGGATAAAAGACCTAAATGTAAGACCTGAATCCAAATAACTTCTAGAAGAGAACATAGGGGAAAACTTCTTAATATTGACCTTGGCAACAGTTTCTTGACTGTCACACCAAAAGCTCAGGCTACAAAATCAAAAATAAATAAATGAGACTGTATCAAACTAAAAAACTTCTGTGCAGAAAGAAAAAATAAAATTGAAAGACAGCCAACAGACTGAAAAAACAATAATTGCAAACCAAATATCTGATAAGAGGCTAATACCCAATGTTTATAAAGATTTCCACAACTCAAAAACAGAAAACAACCCATGTAAAAAATGAACAAAAGCATAAGAAAGAATGAAATCATAGTATTTGCAGCAACAAAAATGCAGTTGGAGGCCATCATCCTAAATGAATGATCAAAGAAACAAAACAAATATCATATATTATCACTCATAAGTGTGAGCTAAACACTGGGCACACAGACACAAGGATGAGAACAACAGACAGTGGGGACTATTAAAGGTGGAAGGGAGAAAGAGGCATAATAGTTGGAAAACCACCCATTGGATACCATGTTCACCACCTGCAAGGTTGGGCACATTGATGACCAAACTTCACATTGCACAATAGGCCTAAGTAAAAAACCTACACATGTTACATGCACCCCTTGAATCAAATAAAGTCAAATAAAAAGAAAAGAGCAAAGGATATGAACAGACATTTCTCTAAAGAAGACATAAAAGTGGCCAACAGGTATATGGAAAGGTGCTCAACAGGTATATGGAAAAGTGCTCATTATTGGGGATATGCATATTAAAATCACTATGAGATACACCTCACAATCATAAGGATGAATATTACTGTAAAAACAAAGGTTAACACATGTTGGTAAAGATGTAGAAAAAATAAACATAGTACACTGTAGATGGGAATGTAGATTGGTACAACCATTATGGAGGTTTCTAAAGAAATTAAAAGTAGAACTATGACCCAGCAATCCCTCTTCTGGATATATACCCAAAGAAAATGAAATCACCATCTCATAAAGATATCTGCACTCCTACGTTCATTGCAATATTATTTACAATCGCCAAGATATGGAAACAACCTAAATGCTTATTGATGGACTAATAGATAAAGAAATGTGGTGTATAAACACAATGGAAAATGAAGAGCCTGCAATTTGCCACTGCATGAAGGAACCTGCAGGACATTAAGTGAAGTGAAGTAAGTCAAGCACAGAATGAAAAATATTGCATGGTCTCACTTACATGTAAAATATAGCTTTTCTTTAAAAAAAAAAGAAAAGAAAAAAGGTCTACTACACAAAGATTGAGAATAAAACAGTGATTACCACAGGGCAGAAGGAGGAAACAGGGCAATGCAGATCAAAGGTCACAGAATAGCAGATACATAGGATGAGCAAGTTCAGAGCTCCAACTTACAACATGAGGGTTAAAGTTAATAAAAAATATATTGTATTAGGAATATTTGTTAAATAAGCAAATTTTAGCTGCTCTTGTCACAAAATTTTAACTGTGCAAGCTAATACCTATGTTCATCTGCTTCACTATTATAACAATTTTACATCTATATGTATCCCAAAGCATCGTGTTGTCATGTCGTAAACCTCAAACATACACAATAAAGCAGTTTTTTGTTTGTTTGCTTGGTTGGTGGAGGGTTTTTTTTTTGTTTTTCTTTTTTTGAGACAGAATCTCACCCTGTCACCCAGGCTGGAGTGCGGTGATGTGACTCCAGCTCACTGCATCCTCAACCTCCAGAGCTCAAACTATCCTCTTGCCCTAGCCTTGCAAGTAGCTAGGACTACAGGCTCACACCACCATGCTTGGCTAATTTTTGCATTTTTTTGCAGAGATGAGGTCTCACTATGTTGCTCAGACTGGCCTCAAACTCCTGGGCTCAAGAGATCCTCCCACCTTGGCCTCCTAGAGCACTTGGATTAAAGGCATGAGAACCACACTTGGCCAAAACATATTTTATCTTATTTTTTTTATGGTTGGTTTATTTTGCTTAGTATAATGTATTATGTTTTCAAGTTTCACCCATGTGTTATGTATGTCAGAATTTCCTTCCTTTTTAAGGATTAATAATATTTCATTGCATGGATATATCACATTATACTTATCCGTTCATCTGTTAATGGGCAATTGAGTAGCTACTATGAATAATGCTGCTATGAATGTGGGTTTACAAATATCTCTTTGCTTTTAATTTTTGTGGTTTTGTACCCAGATGTTGAATTGCCAGATCATATAGTAATTCTGCCTTAATTTTTTTGAGGCACCACAGTATTGTTTTTCACAGCAGCTGTACCATTTTGCATTTTGGTCAAAAAGCATTCTGGGGTTCCAATTTCTCTACATCCTCACCAACACTTGTTATTTTCTGTGTGTATGTGTGTGTGTGTTAGTAACTGTCCTAATGGGTGTGAGATGGTATCTGTAGTTTTGATTTGCATTTCCCTAAGATCAGTCATATTGAGTGTCTTTTTATGTGCTTATGGTCACTTGTATATCTTCTTTGGAGAAGTATCTATTCAAGCATTTTGCCCATTTTGAATTGGATTTTCATTGTTGAGTTTTAGGAGTTCTCTATATATTCTGTCTACTAAGCCATTATTAAATTTATGATTCACAAATATTTTTTTCCTGCGATGCAAGTTGTTTCCTCTTTGTTCAATAGTGTCTTTTGATGCACAAATTTTTATGAGGTCCAATTTTTTATTTTTTCTTTATTGCGTATGCCTTCAGTGTCTTATTCAAGAAATCATTGCCAAAAAAATGTTATGAGGCATTATGCCTTCTTCTAAGAGTTTTATAGTTTTCAAAATTATGTTTAAACTTTGGATATTTTTAAAAGATATTTTTGGTGTTTTTTTGCATATACTTTTTTGTCAAAACATATTTTTAAAAGGAAGAGAGAGAGAAAGAAATCATAGCCAGAGAACCTAGCCTAAGAGAGCTGATTCCTAAATGGGACTACAATTCACTTAAATAAAGCATAAAACCACACTATGCAATGTCTTCCATGAAAGCGCAGTCCTTGCAGAGTGACTTCACCCAGCTACTACCTATCCAGGCCTGTCATTCAAGACCACCCAAGTAGAGCTAAACTCTGAAAGCCTCACTTCCCAGGTCTTAATGGGAAATTCCTTCAGCCAACTTTGAGGGCATGCTATTCCCAAATAGTGCTAAACTTTCTCTTGTCTGTTTGCTCATGCTCTTTTCTTCTTTGCGCATCTAACCACCCAACCACCCAGAATCTTCCCCTTCTTAAAAAAAAAAAGAAAAAGAAAAATCCCTTCTGTTAATTACCATACATCCTAAATGTCATGTTCCTCGTGAAACTTTCCCTAACTCTTCGAACTAACTTTTCCGGCTTTAAACGTCCATTTGCTTTCACTAGCTCCCTCTATGGCAGATTGCATAGTCTACCTACACACTATCTTTTTGCTCCTGTATTTTAAAGCAGAAAGCGTAACCTCATTCACCTTGTATCACCCTCAAGAGTAAATATTTACTAACGTTTAAAAAGTGGAATCCACCAGTGGGACCTGATTCTTTTTGCTTTTTTGTTTTGTTTTTTGAGTTGAGGTGTCACTCTGTTGCCCAGGCTGGGGTGCTGTGGCATGATCACAGTGATCCCTGCTCACAGCAGCCTCAACTTTTTGGAACTCAGGTAATTCTTCTTCCTCAGCCTCTTGAGTAGCTAGGACCACAGATGCTTCCACCATGCCCTGCTAATTTTTTATTTTTTATTTTGTAGAGATGCAGTCTCACTATGTTGCCCAGGCTGGTCTTGAACCTCTTGGCTCAAGTAATCCACCTGCCTTGCCTCCCAAACTGCTGGGATTATGAGCATGAGCCACCATGTCTGGCAAGGATTTTATTGAGATGTTTATAAATCATGCCACCTTAACACTGATTTGAACAAAACAACTCTCTAACTACCTCATTCATTTATTCCTTAGTCACTGGAGCTTATGATGTGCTGTGCACTGTGTGAGCCTATGGACACATGGAAGTAAACAGTTGATGATAGTCACAGATTATGGGTTTTAATAAAAGAAGTATGGAATAAGACTGGCAGGGGGGTAGTATAAGTACTCATTTCCTAATGTTCTCCAAAGAACTTTTAATGACTAAGAGAAGAATTTTCTGAGTAGGTGATCCATGAACCAGAAAGCTGGTTTTCATGTCACATCTCTCTCTCTCTACAAAGAGAAGAAGCAGAGAAATGCAAACTCAACCAGAAAAGACAGGCAGTGAGGGAGGAGGAAACCTCTCTCTTCTATGCATACTGAACTTACAGCCTTCTATCAGAGGAAAAGATCAGGCAGATTGGTAAATATCTGTAGCCCCCTAGTAAAACTTCATGTTATGTACAAGCAATTATTATCACAATTATACATTTTCCCTCTCCTTTATTTTTTAACTAATTCAGAACAATTGCATCTTAGCAACAGTAGTGTTGAAATACAGTCAAACATCATACTTCCAGCAGCAATAAACTTAAGGTTGGAACACAACGTTTTTGTGCACATTCTTTCTCTATTTCTCCCTTGGATTGTAGATTATGAAGGAGGGATTTCATGCACCAGTTGGTGACAAAACATATTTCTTGTTAATGTGTAATATTTGCTACATTAATAATTTTATGGCTTTAATAATTGATGCAAACTTAATTGTGCTCCTGTCCCTTTTTCTTGCGGCTCAATAAAAACTATATATTTCTTTAATTAGGCTTCATTTGAAGACTGGAAAACAATGCAGGAGTGGATTTTCTGCTAATTTACCTATGTACAGCCAGCAAAGAAATGGAATTAGCCTTCTCCTGAATGTGGTTTAGTAAGAAAAATATACTTAATTGCTCTGAAATGTGACTTTTCTTTGCTCAGTTAACCTGGTCCAGAGGCCAGGGAGACCCAACCAACTGAAACCTAACACTGCAACAGGGGCTGGCGTCCCCCCCTTTCCACTCTGAGAAAGAATTGCATTGATTTCAGTAGAGATAGGAAGGGAAAATTGGGGTCATCTACATTGTTATCATATTATCAACCCTCTGTATATTCTCTGCATTACTAGAATTGTCATCTTAGTCTTTCCTGCTTGATTTCAACATTTTGTTGTGATGCATGCGCCATTGATAGCCAAAGGAATGTCATAACCACTTTATTCTGTGTGGAAATCTTTCAAAACAACTACAAGAAAGGATAGATAGGAGGAAACTAATTTCTTGTATGGAAATCTTTCAAAACAACTACAGGAAAGGATAGATAGAAGCTAAGCATATGGCCCAGGTTTCACTAGGTGCTGTCAATCAATCACTTCTTCCATTGCAGTCTCAATGACAAAGGCCAACAAGATCATAAAAAAGAAAGCATAGTGAGTTTTCAACACAAGGAGCCCTCTGGACTGCATCTTTCATTTTCTACTTTGGATAAAGAAATGAGTGCAGAAAAATAAATGTTCTTCCAATTCAAGGATAAGAAGAGAGCAAATGCAATGATGAGCTGCAGTTGATACTGGGTCTCAGTATCGGGCCGGACACAGGGAATAACGGACTGTGTCCTGGAGGGTGCACATCCCATCTAAGTGAGATCATCTCCAGCCATCGTTGCCATAAGAAGAAGATGGGCTTAGTGTTGACAGAGCATCTAAATTTGTAAGCCAAAATGAAAAATCAAGTTTTTGATCAGGAATTGGTTGCCAGTCCCAACTTCCATAAGAGTGTCTCCTGCATTTTCTAAGATTCTTACAGTTAAAGGTTTTAGATTTAGGTCTGTGATCCATTTAGAGTTAACTTTTGTGTATGCGGATAGGTAGGGGTCCTGTTTCAATCTTCTGTATGTGGTCAGTCAGTTTTCCCAAAACTATTTACTGAATAGGTTCTCCTCTCCCCAGCAGTGGGTGGTGGAGGCTTTGTCAAAGATGAGTTGGTTGAGAAATTGAGGTTTTGCTTCTGGAATCTCAATTCTATTCCATTGGTCTATATGCCTGTTCTTGTACAATACTAGGCTGTTTTGATTATTGTAGTTTTATAGTATAGTTTAAAGTCTGAGAGTGTGACACCTCCTGCTTTGTTTGGTTTTTGTTTTTTTGTTTGTTGTTGTTTTGCAGAGGATTGTTTTGATTATTCTTGGTCGTTTATGTTTCCATATGAATTTCTAGGTCTGAGAAGAATGTTGCTCGTAATTTGATGGGTATTGCATTAAATCTGTAGATTGCCTTAGGTAAAATGGACATCTTAACAATGTTGATTCTTCTAATCCATAAGCATGGAATATTTTTCCACTTGTTTGTGTCATCTTTGATTTCTTTAAGCAATGTTTTATAGTTTTCATTATAAAGGTCTTTTACGTCTCTGGTTAGGAAGATGCCAAGGTATTTCTTTTTGTGTGTGTGTGGCTATTGTAAATGGAATTGTGCTTTTTATTGGGGTTTCTGTTTGTTTATTATAGATGTATAGAAATGTGATTGTCTTTTGTACAATTATTTTATACCCTGAGATGTTGCCAAAGTTGTTTATCAGTGCAAGGAGGTTTTTGGCAGATTCTCTTGGGTTTTCAAGGTATACAATCATGTCATCTGCAAAGAGAGATAACTTGACTTCCTCTTTTCCTATTTGGATACCCCTGATTGCCATCTCTTCCCTGATTGCTCCAGCCTGATCAAAACCCGAAGTGCCCAGACCCTAAGAGATAAGATAGATAAGCGGGACCTCATTAAATTGACAAGCTTCTGCAAAGCCAAAGAAACCACCAAGAGAGCAGGGAAACAGCCCACAGACTGGGAAAAAATATTTGCCAACTCCATGTTTGACAAAGGTCTAACATCAAGGATCTACAAGGAACTCAAACATGCTGAAAAGAAAAAAACCAACAGCCCCATTACAAACTGGACTAAAGATAAGAATAGACACTTCTCAAAAGAAGACATATAAGCAGCCAACAGATACATGAAAAAATGTTCAGCTTCACTAGTTATCAAGGAGATGCAAATTAAAACTACACTGAGATACCACCTAACTCCATTCAGAATGGCCATCATCAATAACTCAAAAAATAACAGATGCTATAGAGGATATGTGGCAAAAAGAGAACACTTCTACACTGTTGGCAGGAGTGTAAACTAGTACAGTCTCTGTGGAAATCAGTGAGTGATTCCTAAAAGTTCTAAAAATCAACCTTCCATATGACTTGCAATTCACCTACTGGGAATATACCCAGAAGAACTCAGATCACTCTATAAAAAAGATAACTGCACATGTATGTTTATCGCAGCACTGTTCACAATAGCAAGAACATGAAACCAACCATGCTGCCCATCAAAAGAGGACTGGATAAAAATAATGTGGTACATATACACAATGAAATATTACGCAGTCATAAAGAAGAACAAAATCATGAATTTCGCAGCAACCTGGATGGAATTAGAGTGTATAATACTGAGTGATCTCTCATAGAAACAAAGAGCTAAGTATCACATGCTCTCACTCATAAGTGGACCTTGAACAACTACCATATTACTATAGGAAAAGGATTGAAAATGGTGGGAAACTGGGGGGTGAGGCGGGTGGGGAGGTGGGATTGACAGTAGTCAATATCTGCCTGGGGAAGAAGGACATACCTCATCAATAAGGGTACTTGCATAGTGAATATTTGTACACCTAGCCCTGAATTTCACTCCACAATTTTAAAATAAAAATTAAAGGAGGAAAAAAAAAAAGAAAAGAAAAATCGAGTTTTTGTGTGAAATGCCCCCGTTCTTAAAATGCTGTCTTAAATTTTCTATAAACACAGTGAAAACATGGCCCAGGGGCCACTAGATTGATATCTCTGCCACAGGACTCCCTAGCATATGTGGACTGTGTGACTAGACCTCACTTTTGGTCAACACTCCTACAACTTTTGTTAGGCCTATTATAATAATCATCATGAACTTTTCCTTAAAAGCAAACCATCTTGAATATTATTTTCTTAGAAAAAAATTTCTGGACATGGTTTCTGTTTTTTTTTTTTTCCAAATTATTTTTAAAACTATTATGCTCATTAAAGATATTTCTAAAATACTAAAAAAGGTGAACAAAAAACATATGCAAATATAACCATTATAAATAGTGTTACACATTTCCATCCAGGATTTTAAATTATGCTTGTATTTGGTAATTTTTAAATCAGTGCAATCATACAGTATATACAATTCTGCATAGTCCTTTCCCCCATTAACTGTTATGCTAAGAATTACTACATCTGGTTTACTGTCTGTTTAACATTTTTTCCATAGCTGTGCAGCATAATATTGAGAACTTTTATACTAGTTTGTAAGTCAACCTCATTTTATATTTCATTGGGGAGAAATCTAAATATTGCCTAAAATATTGCAGAGAATATTTTGTGCACAAAATATTTTTCATATATTAAATTATTAGTTATAGACACACAAAAAGTGCAATGTGCTAACAGTTATATACATTTTTAAGGCTACTTACTTAAGATGTTAAATCATCACTTTCAAAAAAGTGTCATCAATTTATACAGTAGACTCCTCACTTTATAGATGTATCCTACATTCTTACCTACCTATAAGTTCTTAAAAATTAAATAAATTTCAATAATAGTTTCATATCGCAGGAATAATGACAGTCAAATCTCTTTCTTCACTGCTAATGGTAAACAACTAATAGTCACTCATTTGTTCTTTGTCCTTAATAATTAAACTATTATTTTTGCTCAGTAATTTAATTTAATGAAAGACTCATGTCACTTACCCCATTTTAATCTATGACACAGATATGGATAAAAATGTGGATAAAAATAAAGAGTTATAGAAAAATATTCACAATACATATATACAAAGATATAACACATATTGAAAAGACATAAAATGTATTATTAGATACACATATAAATTTGATGAGGAGAAGGTATTAAAAGAGAAATAGAACTTGATTTGCACTCTAGATTACTGCTGTCTGAAGCCTCTCGAGTCCAGTTCCATTTATAATTCTGTCTTTAATCTTATAACTATACCGTCCATGTAAAAATTTCATTCTTATCTATATTCTTTTTCTATTGTTGTATAAAAGTTTACCAGAAACTTAGTAACCTGAAAAAATACAACATTTATTATCTCACATTTTTCTTGTTTACGTGTCTGGACAGGAGTTAGCTGAGTCTTCGGCTTGGGGTATCACTAGGCTATCCTTGAGGTATCTACAGGGGCTACAGTCACATCTTTAACCCCAGGGTCTTCTTCTAAGCTCACGGGTTGATGGCAGAGTTCATTTCCTTGAAGTTATATGATCAATAACCCTATTTTCTTGCTAGCTGTTCACTAAGGCCCATACTCAGCTTCCAGAGTCTGCCCTCAGGTTCCTATAGCCTCTTCCATAGACTCTCTCACCACTCAGAAACTGACTTCTTCCAGTACAACAGAAGAATTTCTCTAATGCTCCAAATCTCTCTGCTCTCTATTAAGAGTTTACCTGACTATGTCAGTTTAACTCAGGTTTATCTCCTTCGTTAAATCAAAGTGTCATGATTAGGAACCTTAACTACATCTGCAAAATCCCTTCCACCATATAATATAACATAATCACCAGAGTGATATTTTGTCATATTCACAAGTCCCATTCCTACTCAAGAAGGACTTACACACCAGAGGGAAGGAGTCTTAGGAGTCATCTTAGAATTCTGTCTACTATAGACCCTTTAATCTGGCTCTCCAAAGAAGCATTGCATTCTTGTAAAAAGAGAGAGTGAGAGACGCAAAATAGCCATGAATACTTTAACCCCTTTCATTTTCCACAACTGTTTTGACGTCTTACACTGTCTTACATTAGCTGATTGGTCCAGTACCATCTATATGCAGTGCCTATCACTATTTTAAAAACGTCAGTGTTGGAGTCTTTTTCCTGCGGCTTGATAAGTATAATAAATAGTTGTCACAAATGAAATTTGCACAAAAGCTGACTGTGTGATGCCAATAACAGGTATGGCTTTTGAAACAGTAATGTAGGTTGATTCTTGAAATCCTAAATTTATCATTAGTACACTCTATTCAGAGGGACTCGACTCTTGATATACATAGAAAATTCAAACTTCAAAGTACTTTAGAAAATGACAGGCATCTGAAAGTCCCATTTTTATTCCAATGAAAATACCTTTTACCAAGAAGTTAAAATTTCCCACAAAATGTAAAGCTACAAACAAAGGGATAATAAAAAGTACTGTTATTCTCAGTAACACAACTCAGAGCATGTTGGTTTAGGAAAATCTTTGAGCATTTACCCGGGCAATTGTAAGGTAAACTCAGCTCTCACAATGAAAGGAAAATACTTTGAGGAGTTTCTGAGGTTTCTTTTCAGCTTGTTTGCTTCTTTGCCTATAAAATATTTTATGTCATTTTTAAGGACAAAATATAAGAAGTATGTATGTCTGGAGAAGAAATTCACCTATAGGAATTCAGATTTTCTTCTAAAATCAGGTAAGAGCACATAACACTAATAAGGGTACCTGATACCAAACCAGATGAAGTAAGGACCAATGCGAGGCCCAAACTTCACCTGTACGATGACCACTTAAGTACCTAACTCTGAATTGCACCCCCATCTTTAAAATAAAAAACTATAAGTAAAATAAAATTAAGTAGACAATCTTATAAACAAAATACATGATTTCTCAAGGTACTTTCTGAAAACAAAAACAAAAATCAGTTCTGGTTGTCTCATTCGCTGCTTAAACACTGAAGAGCAATAATACTGGGATTCTAAAAGGCAGTTGTATTATCTTAGATTTTACAAATCATAGTATAACTATCCATGGCTTAGAAGAGAACTATTGAGTTATGTAGCCGTTCTTTTTTAAGAGTAGCAGTTGAAACAAACAATCAGCTCACTTCATGCATGGAAGAGAATTCTCCAAACTATTCTCCTTAAACAAATCTTCAATCAGATGAATGACAAGTTTTTTTTAAAAGAGGAGTATTTCATATTTCCAAACTTCTTATTGGTGAATCTCTCATTCACAATTTTAAAATGTGTAGTGTCAACTAAATGACCATAAATGATTGATGTACACTTTTTATGTACCTGGGTTTGCTAGATTAATTCAACTAAATGTCAATATTTCACTCTAGCTGATTTTCAGCACAGCATGTTGATAAACAGTTATAAAAAATGTTCCTATAGATATTGTTTGCAGTTTGGTGAGATTGGTAAGGGCACACAAATACAATCCTAACTGGGAAATTTAACATGGTAAGCAATCATTTCTGGATAATATTTGGTCATGCCAAGGGTGATTTCTGAAAAACACAAGATTCATTTTTTTGGTGATCATTTTGATAAAAACAATAATTTCAAATGACTAGGAAGAAGGTGGAATTAGTAATAGTTCATTTTAAAAGCACTTTTCTGTTATTGTTGTTTTTAATACAAGCAAAGTTAACTTTATCTCCTGATTTACCTCTTTGTTCCCGTTGGATAAATAGAGAAATCCTACATGGCATAATTTGAGAAGCATTAAACACTGTCAGCCAGCCTTGCTTTATTTATTCCTGGTGACTAAGACTTCAGGAGTATAGTTTAAAGGCATTGACAACCACCATTTAAAGGCAGAAGTCATCTGGCAGTGCTAATTCATAAAGTAATTATCACATAAGGTTCGTTCTGAAAGATCAACTGTGGTCTTCTCATGGGTCCCTAGCAAAATAGGAGCCATAACAGTTGAGTTTGAAATGGGCAGGGAAAAGAAAAGTCATCTCCCAAAACACCCTGGCCATAATAATCTCGAATAACTGTTGAAATGCACGAACTTGAACAGAGTGCCAGACTGTACCTCTGGGACACTGTCAGTGTCATACTTTGTAGCTAGATCTCAAGGGAAAGTTTGAGGCTCAGGGAAAGGGAAATGAAGAGTTGGCAGAAACTGCAAAAAGGAATAGAGAGAACATCCACACCTATATCTGAATATTTAAAATTAAATAGGTGTGAGGAAGCAGAAGTATGCAAATACTAACCAGGGATATTCCTCTCTTTTCATAGTACAAAATCTAATGTGTTCCTGTTTAGCCGATCATTCTCTTTAGAGACCTATAAAGGTTAAATGAATATCTGGAACTCAGACAAAAAAAGTAATATTGCTCATATACAGTGTAGCTTGTAAGTATAATTTTCATGTCACTTAAGTAAAATACAGTAACAGGACTTCCTGAGCTTGTATCCTAAATTCAGAGTATCATTTAGCTATGATGGGAAATAAAGCTATTGGTTAGCAACTTGAACACTCAAAACCAAGCATAAGATTAAGTCAGTTTTGTACTTCTCAGATTTACAACATTACTACTTCCAAACTGGCCAGAGCTTAAATTCGAATCTATGATAAGGTCCTTGGGGCAGAATGAATCTTTAATTTTGCTCTCTGGTCATTTTTTCCAAGATTATGTAGACTCCAAAGTTTAATTTTATACTGACAGCCATTATCACTTAATTTTTCCCAACAGTGTAGCAATAAGTTTCTGCCAGTGACTTGGCAAAAATCATTATTTTTCTTAATTCTTTTTTTTTGGTCTCTCAAAAATTTTCAATCAGTCCTGTTTCTAAGAGTTCTGCTTTTTCCTTCTTGTGGGAGAGAAGGATTTAGGGATTTGTAACATGGAAAACTGAGCAATTCTTCCACTATTTCCACCAGCAGTTCGCAGAGGGTAGGATCACGCAACTGTGTTTAATCAGACACACTTATCAAAAAAGCTCAGGATATGAATGTCCACACACTTACCATGAAGCAGAGCTACCCTGTAGTATCCAGGAGACCCCAGAATTCAAAGTAGAGATTCACCAGAAGTGTTTCTCAGGAAAATTAGGGACTTCTGCATATTTTAAATATGCTTACTCCCTCCTTGAGTGACTGATTATATTGCCTTGATTCAAGACACTCATTTCTCACAATTATGAATTCCAGAGTCAGGAAGCAACTTTTTATCAAAGTATACTTTCAATATGATTTTAATATGGTAACATATCTTTTGTTTTACTGGTCCTTAATATTGGTCCTTAAAGAAGACTAGTATCTACCTTGATACTGCAAACAATCTTATCTAATAAGGAAAAACAGAAAAAGAAAAAAAAATCCTGTATTATGACATGGTAATTTTAGCTATTAGACACTAGATCTGTGTTTAAAAGCATGTGGAAAGCTTCTCCAGACTAAATTTAGTATCCTTGTGGGGGAGAAAATTTACTTGTTATTTGAAAGAGCACGTGTGTGTGTGTGTGTGTGTGTGTGTGTGTGTGTGTGTGTGGTTTCTAAGTAATTCAAAGCACATTAGAGACCTTAAGACCATATCTATAATATAACAACTACTGTTTTCATGAAAGAGAAATGATTACATGTGGTTAAGAGTGGTGATAGCAAAGGATTTTTTTTCATTGAAAAGTTGTAATTTGACCTACTTTGGCACATAAAAGAGGGGCTTCCAACCTAAGTTTTTTTTTTTTTGACTCATGAATCAATCAGATGGTTCTACTAGGGCTGTAATTGGGTATTTTGGCAATAGAAGAAGACAAAGATTCTCCAGAACATCTGGCTCATTTTACAGACAAGAAAAATGAGGTCCAAAGGAGAGAGTCACTTGCTTTGCCCACAATTGCCTAACGAGTGACAGAAGTATGGGTAGATCCCACTACTTCTGTTTTTTTAATGCAACGCTCCTTCCAGTAGAGGAAAAGAGACTGTCTCCCTCCTAAAACATGAATAGAGATCTGTGGCTCTGGGCAGCTTTGCCAGAACCTACAAATTGAGCCCAAGTCTCAAAGGTGTTTTGAGAAAGGAGAGCTCAATTCCAGCACAACATTTCCAGTTCTTCTCTGAAGTCCTCTGGGCACTGTGCAGAGATAGAGTATCTGTACAGTCTTTGTAGCAGATCTGGGAATACTGGCATTAAAAATAGTATTTCAAGCGGTCAAGGAAGTCTTAGTAAGTTATAAATGGTCATAATTTAAAAACTTATAAGTGTCCTATGCAATAATTTAATTTCATTCGTTAAATTGTGAGAGGAGGACCATAATATATTGGAGAGCAAAATGACTTCTCCTTTGCTGACCAGGGCAGGGTCATACCTAGAACACAAATGTCCCACTTCCTGTCTACTGCTTTTTCATGACATTGCATAGTTGCATCATAAATTATGTCCAGAAAATGGAAAGATGCAAAGGTGACTTAAACTAAGACAGCTTTCCTACGAGAGATTTCTCAAGCAACATGATGACAAGGGTGACACTTATCCTCAGGGCTAAGTCTCTTTCCTCACTCCTCAATATCAATGTCTTCCCTCATGAGCTTGACCTTCTTGTACTATCAAAATTCGGATGCTCCTCAACTTATGATGGGGTTATGTGTTTTAAACGCATCGTAAGTTAGAAATGTCCTACATTGAAAATGCATTTAATATACCTAACATACCAAACACTATAGTTTAGCCTAGCCAACCTTAAGTTTGCTCCGAACACTTACATTACCCTACAATTGAGCAAAATCATTTAACACAAAGTCTATTGCAATAACAAAATGTTGAATAGTTCATGTAAGAGTATTATACTGTGTACCGGTAGGCTGGCAGAAGGTGAAAATTAAAAATTTGAAGTATAGTTTTTACTAAATGCATATTGCTTCTGTACCATCATAAAGTAAAGAAAAAAAAATCCTATGTTGAACCATCTTATGTCAGGGACCGCCTGTATGCTCTTAGGAAATATTCTGCATGCTATCTTATCTTTATTCTTCAGAGCAACCCTATGGGGTAGGCACTGGTCTCGTCATCATCATTTCAGAGATGTAAATGTAAAGGGTGCCTAAGGTCTGAGTTACTTCTCCACAGCTACACAGTTTATACGTGCCACGCACAAATTTGAGTACACACTGTCAATATTCAAGCACTTTTCTTTAAACTCTGCTAATTCAGCACTGAATCTAGAAAATAGTATGTACATAATGAATGTGGTATGCATGAAAATGAAGAAGAAGGTAAAGGGAATTGGACAGGAGGGAGGGAGAGAAGGGAGGGAGAAAGAAAAAGGGAAGAGGGAGAAAGGAAGAGAGGGAAGGAGGAAGGGAGGATCCCTTTTAGAAAAAAAATGAATAAGTAGAAGATATATGTAAGCAATATCTACCTTATAACCACACAACATAAAAGACAGAGGAAGGATTAAATGAAAAGGACCTCTAGATAACAAATGAATATGTCTTACATGTGTACATGTACTCTTTACACCATCTTTACACCTGCATATTTAATTTAGAGATAATAAATGCTACATAGTTTGCAAGGAACAAACCAGAAGTTCTTTGTTAATTGTTAGTTATAATTCAACTTCTTAGAAAACAGAAACTAAGGAGTCAAAATTCCTTCAACATTTCAGAAAGCACTTTGTAGCTATAATAGATTAAGAAGCAAATATTTAAAAATTGAAAATCTCAATGTAATATTACTGTTTTAAGATTTTTTTAGCCGGGCTCGGTGGCTCAGCCTGTAATCCCGCGCCTTTGGGAGGCTGAGGTGAGTGGATTGCCTGAGCCCGCGGGTTCGAGACCTGCCTGGGCAGCGAGACCTCATCTCTACAATAAATCAAAAAATCAGCCGGGCATGGTAGCGCATGCCTGTAATTCTGGCTACTCGGAAGGCTGAGGCGGAAGGATAGCCGGAGCCCAGTAGGTGAGGATGCGGTGGCCGGGAGCGGCCACTGCACTCCAGTCTGGGTGACAGAACGAGACTCCAACTCAAAAAAAAAAAAAAAAAAAAAGATTTTTTTTAGTAAAAGTTAATTGTTGCACACCAGTAAAAAATAAAGTGGGAGACAGAAGTTGCAGCATTTAAGTATTATAAATGTGTAGTTAACTGTAACATACATATACACATGCAACTTACTCTAGGTATACATCATTTCTGCATGATTGTTTTCTCCTGTGTCTCTGTGTATTTCCATCATTCCACAATAGTACACAATATTTTCTATAGAAAAGCATGTGACAACACTTTCTCACTAGATTCCCCTTTGGGGATAAAACTAAGGGACAAACTCTGTGGGACACTGGGGTGAGGAATTGTGCCTAGTCATTAGTAGCCTAGGGCCTGGCAGGACCCAGGGTTACCTAACAGAATGAGACCTGAGAAAAGGGAGAGGAAAAGTAGGTGTAAGAAGAATGACTCTAAAAGAAAAACAAAATGCACGAGGAGATAAAACCTAAGGTTGAGGTTGAAAGAGGAACGACTGGAAGACTTGGTGAAAATGGGCTCAACACCATGTAATGGAGTTATGGCTGTATCCTGGTGTGGAGCATCTGATAACTTCAAACAACTAGACAGTTTCCACATCAAATTCCTCAACAGATATTTTATGGTGCCTATGGCAACTGAGAGTGACTTGTCAACTCAGACATCTGCAGTCAACTTCAGTTATTTTTTTGCTACTACTAATTTGTAACCAAACTCACTTTATGGAAGAGTTAACCATTAATGTGTTAGAAGAAACATTAAGATTTCAAGAATTATCTGCATTTTAAGAATTTCAAAGAAAATCTTCAAAAAGTTACAAAA
The DNA here is from genome assembly GCF_000164805.1 of Carlito syrichta. Classification (NCBI taxonomy): domain Eukaryota; kingdom Metazoa; phylum Chordata; class Mammalia; order Primates; family Tarsiidae; genus Carlito; species Carlito syrichta. Next base: position 143,874 of record NW_007059676.1, read on the forward strand.
AATTTCCATCTTAAAATCTCTAGTAACTCTAGTAATTTTAACCATGACTTTCATATCTTTTCCAGTCAAGCATTTAGTTTAGTTCAAAAAAGAAATAACTATAGTATTTATCTTTCAGTAAAGTCAGAAAATTTCTGCTACTGCCCAAAATGAAAATATTTGACTGTAGCCAAATTTCCTTTTTCAATATACATCATAAAGAAGGCCACAAAAATCATGAGACTCTTGATGGCTTCAATCTTCCTACTTCATAAAAGAGAAAAGATGGTGGGTGGAACAGCTTCTCCACATGCCCCACCCAGTCTAAATTTTGTATATTCAGGCAACTAACTGTTGGCTGTTCTATGATTTGAACAACTCAGCCAGGTACAAGAAGTTCTAACTTCTATGTGAGAATCCACATCTGCTTATGCTAGAATGAAAACCCATCTAAGAATCAATGAAGCACATGGAGAGGGTCTAATTAAATCCCTATGCCATTTCCTTAAAAACTGTCAAATTGAAATTGTAATCGTGTATTCATTCACCCCCAATGGAGTAGCGGTAATTTTAGAAGTGGGAATATTTAAGCAATAAGATCCAACAGGGTGTGTTTTGCTAAGATATCAACAAGACTGAATAGTTCTTAGGTAAGCAGCCAATAGTCTGAAAACAAAACCTTTCCTAAATAATGAGTGAATCACAAGACCCTTCTACAAGTGTGCAACCACACTAATGAAAAGACTGAATTCTGCTTTGAGAATGAGAAGTTGCAATAGAAGTATTTATTAAATTACACCACAAATCATCCTAAACTAGTCAATAAAAAGCACTGGCACATTAAATCGAAGTGATAACATGTTCAACAAATGAATAATAAATATTTCAAGGTCTGGTTTTTGAAGTCACAATCAAATTCCAAAAACTTTCTCATCTTCTGCTTAATTTTACTGTTATTGTAAATGATTTTCAATGAAAATAAAATTGAATAATAGTAAGAGAAATAATATGCTTTGCAACTAATTGATATTGGGGTACGCTTTGCCTCATTTTAAAGAACAACAATACATTTGAGGATGAGTCTGTTTGGAATATGAATTGAAATATTCATATGCTCTTTACATATACAAAAAGATATATAGCAAAGACCCACTGTTATCCAGGATGTTTTCAAGCTATGCTTAAATAGTAAATAGTGAAGAAAGACAATCCAATTATATAGCCAACTGATGGCTTCATGTGGACATATCCTCAGTTGAGAGACCATGAAGGTGTCTCCACTGCTCACCAGAAGTGTCTTTTTATTCTTGCTTCTGTGCCATTGCATAGTTTACACAACCTAAAAGGCAATGACAAAAAAAAATTTTTGTTGCGTAAATTGTTAAACTGTCCTTGTTTATTTACTGACTAGAAAATTCAGTAGCCATACAAAAAAAGGCTAAATAATAGCATTTTAACCACCTACATTTTTTTTTAATTGAGTTGGATTCTCATTCCATTGCCCAGGCTAGAGGGCAGTGGCATGCTCACGGCCACTGCAGCGTCGACCTGCTGGGCTCTGGCAATCCTACCGCCTCAGCCTTCCAAGTAGCTGGAACTACAGGCATGCGCTATCACATCCGGCTAATTTTTTTATTTATTGCAGAGATGAGGTCTTGCCAAGTTGCCCGGGTTGGTCTTGAACCCACAGACTCAGGCAATCCACTCAGCTCAGCCTCCTAAAGTGCTGGGATTACAGGCTTGAGCCACTGAGCCTGGCCCACTTACATATTTTTAATTCTTTTTTTTTTTTTTACCCACAGCTTCTCTTTTCATACATTTCTATTTTCACCTATACTCACCCCCAAACATAAATACAAAACTGGCACTCTATGCCAGTCCTCTCTCCCCACAAAAGCCTCTTAAAAAACTCTTCTCAGTCAAGCTAGGTCATAGTCCAAGTTCATTACATACAAACACCGCAACCTCAGAGAAAATTAAGGAAAGTTCCATTGTCCTATGCATTGAGGACGTCCTTCAGGAAAGAATTAAGACAAGCAATGTTAACAATAAAAAATAAAATAAAATTGAATATTACTTCTGTATGAAGAACTATTGAAAACTAAATAGAACTAGAGTTCACACAAAAGAGAGAGATAACAATAATGGGAAAGCACTCTTCCCACCTTCTTCTCCACTTTGCTTAAGCCATTCAACTTTTGGTGCTTGGGGATGGGGAGTAGGGAGGGAATGGACACTACGGAGAATGGAATAAGTTCACTTTTTTAATCAAATAAGTGCACCTTCTCTGATCCCTCACACAGAACATAAAAACCACTCATCCCATCAGTGCAGAGAAACAAAACATCAACTAACACTCTGCATTCTCTCCCCTATGTTAGCAAGATACCCATACAAAGAGTAACAGAGTTTAAAAACAGGTTGAAAAAAGATGAAATTCATCATAAGATCCATAAGACTTGAAAGCCATCAAAATGGCAGGAAAATTCATAAATTGTGTCTCTCCACAAGAAGTCAGATCTGTAAACACCAGAGTCTGTCACAGAGAGAACATACACAAAGTTATAACAAAATTCCAATATTAAACTATTGTAAAAATGGAGCAGAACACTTAAATGTCATGGGACTTTTCAAGCGAAGGTCAGCATTTGAATTATAGGGGATTGCTCTTTGGGCTCTTATTTTACCTGAGCCAATTTGTCCACTTAAAAAGAACACATTATTTAAAAAGAGCATATATGCCTACTCTCCAAGAGTAGTGATACATTTCTAAAACCCTGCAGAAAAAAAATTACAAAACTGCATATTTTCCATACTTATCAAATAGCATCTTTGCAGGCTCAATCTAATCGAGTATTGTCCAATATACTTCATCAGAGTTGTTATACATACAACCCTAAATTAAAAGGATTATTGTATAGCTTTGTTTCCATTACAAAGTGCTCAGAGTTTCATTGAATAAAAGCATTATTCTCCAAATTAGTATTTGCCATGTTTGTTTTGTGTAAAGAACCCATATAAATGGATTTTTAAAATATCTTTTAGTTTTAGCATTATAAGATGCTTTTTCATGTTTGCCTGCTTTTCGCTTTTACATATAATGTAAAACATCATAAATGCCTACCATGAAAGCAACTTGTCTCTATTTAAAGAAGTGTGCTTTTATTAAAAAGAAATAATTTGATGGCATTAAGATGTTTCATTCTTTCAGTATATCCAAAACAAAAAAAATGGACCATTTAAAAGTACTAAATATTTTTAGCACTTTGAATTATAAGTGATTCTGCTACAATGTAAGCAGGGTTTTTTTTGCTTTTGTTTTTTACTTTCGATCAACTTAAAGTGATTTTTATTTTAACAATGGTTGCAATTAAAGCTTGATATGGATTATTTTAAATTCCTGATATAATTTCAACATTAACATTTTCATAATGTGTATAATTGACTATAGAAATAGCACCTTTTATTTGTAAATATAGCTGAAAATAGTGCATAAGTTATTTTTTTATCTTAAAATTGTGGTTAAGGGTTGGGTATACAAATATGCATTGTGCAGGTACCCTTGTTGACGAGGTGTACCCCCTCCATCCCCAGACAGATATTGACTACTGTTAATCCCACCGCCCTTCTCTTCCCTGGCCCCCTATAGTTTCCCGCCACTGTCAATCCTTTTCTTATAGTATTATGATAGTTGTTCAAGGTGATATGAGTGAGAACTTATGAGGGAGAACATGTGATACTTAGATCTTTGTTTCTGTGAGAGATCACTCAGTATTATAAACTCTAATTCCATCCAAGTTGCTGCAAAATTCATGCTTTTGTTCTTTTTTAATGGCTGCGTAATATTCCATTGTGTATATGTACCACATTTTTTTCACTCACTCCACTTTTGATGGACAGCATGGTTGTTTCCGTGATCTTGCTATTGTGAACAATGCTGCGATAAACATATGTGTGCAGGGATCTTTTTTATAGAGTGATTTGAGTTCTTCAGGGTATATTCCCAGTAGGGGGATTGTGGGGTCATATGGAAAGTCGATTTTTAGTGCTTTTAGGAATCGTCACACTGATTTCCACAGAGGCTGCACTAGTTTACACTCCCGCCAACAGTGTAGAAGTTTTCCCTTTCCATCACATCCTCTCCAGCATCTGTTATTTTTTGTATTATTGATAATGGCCATTCTGACTGGAGTTAGGTGGTATCTCAGTGTAGTTTTAATTTGCATACCTTTGATGACTAGTGAGGTTGAACATTTCTTCATGTATCGTAAGAAGGTTAATAATTTTTAAAAATTAGCTATTTAATTGGTCTTGCGTCAGATAAGAGGCATATAGTAGACATGCAGGTTTAGGCATTTTAGATTAGTTAGCACCTGACCTTCCTTGAGAGAGAAAAACAGCAAAAATTTGTTAAAATCTCTGCTGTTTTAGTTAGGAACATGGTATCATGAAATACTTATTATTTGCTTTTTTTCCTTCTGATGGAAAAACTGCTGCTCTTTGCCCATTATCTGATCTTTTCAGTGCCCAAATAGTGGAGACGATAACAAATGGTCTCTGAGTAGTACATCTCAACTAAACTCTACACACAGAATGATGACTTGATCAAGGGATATCGATCCAAATGGTCACAGTAATAATTTTGCTTTGTAACTCAAAATGCTTGTAAACCTTCCCACTTAGTGTGGTTTCCCTTACACCTATGGGACATACTGGGAACTCATTTGTGAGATTACATGGTATGTGATGTCAACTCGAATTGCGTTAAGCCAAGGCTAAGAAAGTAAACCAAGCTGTAGATCTAGCCCCCAATGATCCAGCACATTGTGTTTATGAGAAAATTACAGCTTCACATGTACTCCTAATGGTGTTTCTATACAAGAGGTCATGTACCTGGGAGGCCTGGGATAGCCTATACTTAGTAGGGGAGACAGATAAAGATATAGTAAGAGCTAGCCAAGAAGTAAGAGTGTGGCCAAGTGGCCTCAGGGGCTGTAGCAGGACCCTAGTTCTAGCAAATCTAATGGAATGACAAGAAAGCAAGTACAGTCACAGAAAAGAACAACCAGATCAAGAGAGTGGCTGCAGCCTGAATTGCTAAGGCCTAACCCCATCCAAGCATGAGGCAGGCTCAGCACAATACAACTAAGGCCAAACTCCTGCACTGGTGAGGATATAACTCCTGTTTCTCTTTTAGTCTTAGTTCTTGGTAGTTCAGAACTAGACAGAGATGAGCCTACAAGGCAGAGCCTACAAAGCAAAGGTTTTCTTTTTGTTTTCTTTTCTTTTTTTTTAATAAGTCTTTTTTATTTCAGAAATCTGTAATCATACCTATAAATAAGGGTTTTCAATACTTCAAGTTAGATGAGACTAGAGAAAGTATGACTCTACCTTTCTGCTATTTACATTTTCTTCTATTCAACAAATGTGAAGTTCTCTTCACACATGTACACACACACACACACACACGCACACACACACACACAGTCACACACACAAACACACTTTTTCAAATATAATATGAATAATTTTCTTAAGTTTGGACTTCAACCATCAAACTTCTTGCTGACTTCCAGGTCTTCTTAAAATATGAGAACTAACAAGTTATACTTAACATTGGGAAAACTAGATTAAATTTATGATCTTTCACATGTGGCATGGTGTTTAAAATGTTCATAAAATGAATAAACTTATTTGGAGAGTTTCAGGCTTCTACTTCATCACAGGTTGAGAAAATTAGTGGGGAAAATATAGAGCTGTGGAATAACCAGTGGGAATATATACATTTCAAGTTCTGGTTTTTCTGTTTCTGAGTTCTTTATATCTTGATTAACCAAAAGTAAACTTTGAGTTTCCATAGCTGAAATATTTCTTAAATTATAATATAGAAAGACGTATGTATCCTCCTCATTATTTCATTTGTTCAGAAAACAGATTGAAAGAACAACGATGCTCGATTTCAGATGTCTGGAGGAAATACTGTTTGTATGACATCTATTTTCCCTGAGGATTTGACACACATTTGCTTTAAAGTATTGGTGTGTTCCTCATTACCTTAGACGGTTAGACACTACATGCTAAAAACAAGAGCATGTTCCCATTTTAAGAAAAAGAGAAAATAATCATAAATCCCAAAGTCCTTCTCTCTGAAGAACAATAATTCAGGAGTTAAGCTTTCAAAAAAAATGCAAATGACCATTTTTCTAAATGCCCAACTCTAAAGATTATATGTAATTCTTCCATAAACTTTCCGTACCTGTTAAGTAAGTCTTATTATTAAAGAATTACCCAAAGCTGGAAAGAGCATGCTTTTGAAAGTCAGCAGTTAAAAGAAATAAGATCTGCATCTCTGAAGAGTTCAAGTCATCAATTTAAGATCTTTTCAATATTAATGCTCTGGAGATTATTTGGCCCCCAGAAGCAGTAATATGCATCTTTGGTGGATGCTCTGGAGTTTTGCCACAAACTGACACATGAAGTTCCACACCAGACACAAAATGCCACGCTTCCTCACTACACCAGCTGTCTGATAACATCTACATCTCTGTGTAATTGCCCTTAATTAAATCATAGAGTATATCCAAAACACTTCCACGATTTTCACTCAGTATCTACTCAATCAATATGCAAATAAAAAAATTTCTTTCCCTCAGGTCACTGAAATTGAAAAGCTATTGTAAAGCATTCAAGACTTGCTGAAGAAACACAATTCAGTACGATAGTATGAGCAATAAATTATATTACAAGTTGAAGTTCACATATCACATGGGTGTATGAGATAACATCTTTTTTTCCCCTTCATTTGGCCTTTGCTTGAGATGACCACATCAAATGATGAGATGCTTCTCTGAAGCATGAGAACTTGATGGAGCTCTGAAATCAAATATCTCAAATCATTTCCTAAGTCCAGACAATGATAATAAATATCTCTGGAGGGGTCTAAGCCAGATCCATTAGTGAACATGAGTTGCCTCACATCAGTTGGAAGGAAAATTGTCTCCTGAAATTAAAGAGCAATTGATATCAACATTTGCTTTCTCCTGGCACCATCTTAAGAATCTTGGAATCTTAGACGCATATATCCTGATGCACTTCAATAAAACTAAGACTTAAAATCCCCCACTCAATGAATTGAAGTAAATAAGTGATTTGATTTAGTAGGCTGCATCCATACATTTAATTAAATGCATGACACAATTTAATTTGGAGAATCAGAATTAATTTTCCATTTATCACAATGGCTTTTCTTATTAAACTCGGAGATACCAAGGAGGATAGAGTGAACTAGGGATAGAGGTTAGATGGCCTTACTAAAAATTTAGTAAGTGATTTAAATGCCACCATCTCCTTGCCATTAGTGTGTTATTTTCAGTTTGACTTGAATATTCTATCTTTGTTTGTCAGTGTTGAATTCTGGACATTCTATGGTTGTCTGAAAAATATGATATGTGTATATTTTACAGCTCAAACACTGACGGGTTTGGAGACCAAAATCTTCTGTTTATCCAAAGGTTAGGAACAGTGCGTTCAGCCACAGTACAAATGAAGAGCATCCATTGATGACAGTCTTTAGGGTAGAAAAGTAATTCAGAGTGACCTTAGCTGGACACCAAGCAACAGAGATGACTGACACAGTCTAGCTATCTGAGGCTAGTAATTATATTAGCAAATATCTCTGCTAAAGATGAGATTTAGTCATTTTTTGTGATCTGTGCCCCTTTTAGTTTAAATGTTTTTAAGTGTAGGAAACTACAAAAACTATTAAAGTGAGGACTTTTTATTGATGGAGTGAATAAAACAATAAACTGATAAACTGATGAATGGCTAGATGGATGAAAAGATGAATCTCTCAAAGACTGCAATTTACAAAATAGTTTTTGAACTAAAGACCAAAGTCTTTGACTTTCTTCTTATACTAGTTGGTTTGAAAATGTATTCAGTAGGTCAAAGATAGCTGAGGGAGCAATTGGAAAAATTTTTCCCTATAATGACACAATTTATTTTCTGCAAATCATTGATATTATTATTATTTGGGGGGGGAGTTGGAGTCTCACTCTGTTACCCAGACTGGAGTGCAGTGGCCGCTCCCAGCCACCGTAGCCTCGATCCACTGGGCTCCAGTGATCCTTCCGCCTCAGCCTTCCAAGTAGCTGGAACTACAGGCGCACGCTATCACGCCCGGCTAATTTTTTGATTTATTGTAGAGGCGAGGTCTCGAACCCGCAGGCTCAGCCTCCCAAAGCACGGGATTACAGGCTGAGCCACCGAGCCCGGCAAATCATTGCTATTATAATGGAAGATAAATTTAAGAGATCCCAATAAAGAAAAAAATGTTAGGATTCCAGGTATTCACTCTTCAGTCAAGTAGTTTACCCTCACAAGACTTGGTATATTTCTGTTTTTTCAAAACTATTATTTCAAACTTCATGGCTGCATATGTGAACTACATAAGAAGAAATAACTAGATGGAGATGGGCTAGATTCTTCATACATCAAGATCATCTCCAGTGGTAAATTAAGTACAAGTGCAAACCATATCATCAAAGAATAATTTATTAAGCGACCACTGTGTTCGTCCAATTTCCAAAGATGGCTCACTTTACTATCTAGGACTTGATTAGCCCCTGGAAGAAACTGGTTCATTGTATTCAGATAAGGCTATTTCAAAAACTAAACTCCACAAAATGACCCTCAAAGAAACAATATCTGTGAATGCAATCATCTTGGAAATCTAGAAAATTCAAATACATTCATTCACCCTCCAGGTTCATACCTTGTCAGTTGTACGGGGAGTTATAAAATACATAATCCTGCTATTTTTCAAAGCTAGATATGGCAGTCTCCTGGGATGACATATTTTGCTCTGGAATCTTTACCCATTATGATACTACCCAATATGATATGGCAATTGTAATACTTTGTGGACCAGTGGAAAATATATCTAAAAATAACTGTGCCATTTCTGAGCAAAAGCAAAAGTAATTGATGTTTCCTAGAAAAATGATCCCACCTGGCTTTGTAGAAGAGCAGCATGAGCATGTCAGTGACAGGTAGGTCCAGAACAGAGCTTTGTCCTCAATATCATTCCAATTCTCTGAAACCCCAAAGCAAGGTTCATAGAGATTCTTTAGAATGCTCCACTTAAAAGCCAGATTACACTATTTCAGTGGCCTACGGAGTTCTATATTAAAGGCTCCCTGCTGCTGAGCCATTTTTCCCCATTATAATATATTGCCGTAGATTTAACACTGGAAATGTTCTATCATTTAACTAATATGGCTCAAAAGGTTGTCATCCGGGATGCTTCTAAATTATATCACTGCAAATAAATCTTGCTACAAAAGGATTGCTTATTTAGCAAAGACATTTTATGGCATATTAGCATGAAGATACTACTTCTGTCTCTCAAGTTCATCCATAACATTGCTGCTGAGTAGAAAAAAAATCATTAGCTGTGTTACAAAATACAAGCAACTTTTACAGCAAGCAAATTTGTAAATGCATATTTGGAAACTTTAAGTGCATCGCTATGCCCTAACTTATACACTGCAAACTCATAGATGTGTGCATAATAAAACCAAAACTTATTACTCAGCTTTTTTTCATTTAATTCACAAGAAATTGGCAATCAACCCCTGGATATTTGTCCTCTGCTATATGAGGCCAGCAAACCAGGTGAATGAAGCAATTCAAAGCAAGGCAGTTTCCAGAGGAGAATGAAGTATTGGCCACGTGGGAAGTGTTTGAAGAGATTTTTTTCACCCCTCCTCAGAAACCAACCAACAGCGAATGTTACAATGAATGCTACAACTGACATGGGAATGAAAGCTATTGACCAAGCATTTTCATGTCCTCTAGATCGCTGTTGAGTGTCCTTGCTTGTTAGATACTACAAAACATGTTATTCACTTCAGTTTTAGAATCACAGAAGCTTAGATTCAACATTTGTCTTAACATTATGTGCTGTGTGATGTTGGATAAGTTACTTGACCTGAGATTCAATTTCCTCATACATTGTTTAATTTTGACCTATTTATTTTTTATTATCATGGGTACATACTAGCTGTGTGTGTGTGTGTGTGTGTGTGTGTGTGTGTGTGTGTGTGTGTGTACATACATATATATATGGCACATGTGATATTTTGATAAGGCATTAAATGAGTGAGAATCAATCAGGGTAATTGGAGTATCCATTGCATTAAGCACTTATTACTTCCTGTGCTAGGAACATCCCAATTCTACTCTTTTAGTTATTTAAAGCCATACAATAAATTATTGCTAACTAAGTCACTCTATTGTTCTACTGAATACTAGAACTTATTAATATCTTACTGTATTTTTCATATATTTTTTAATGTGCATAACATACTGATCTTTCTGGTTAAAGTAAGACAGTAGCCTTCTGAGCTGGACAAAACATATTTTTACCCACATGCTGAAAATAAGGAAATTACGGTTCAATGAATTTAAGAGATTTGTACAAAATTACATACATATGGCAAATGACAATGAAGTTCATGAACTCATCCTAGAAACAGTGCTACAGACCTCATTGCTGAACATCACTATGGCCACCTCCAGAGTATTTTCCTTGGGAAGCTATGTGTCAATGCCAGCACCTGTCCACCTATCAAAGCAATTTTGGAACTCTTTTTCTGGAATGACATCTGAGCTGTCATAGTATTGCCCTTGATATTCTGAATCTCATCAAAAGGTACATATTTCAGTATTTCCTTTATCTTCAGGTAAAGAAAAAAGTCAGGTGAGTAGGAAGGCTGTTCCAATACAGTTATTTGTTACTAGCCAAAACTCCCTCACAGACAGCGCTGTATGAGCTGGTACATTCTTGTGGTACAAAAGCTCCTTTGAACCTATTTTTGCACAAAACTTTCTCAAAATTTTCAGTTTCCTAACTGCTTCTCTATCATTCTTTATTTGATTTGCTATGCTTCTCACAATTAGCCAATGATTTTGATGCATAATTCTATGAATTTGTGCAATGATTTTGTAAGTTCTGTTCATTACTGGCCATCTGACCTCTCATCATCGGTGATTCTTTCTCTCCTCTCAGAAAAATGTTTAATCCATTAGTACTCTGCCATTTTCTTTATAACATTATCCCCATAAACTTGGACTAACATGTCCCTGATTTCACTTCCACTCTTGCCAAGTTTAACAAAAAATTTAATGTTTGTTCATGGCTCTAATTCAAGTTCTGACATTCTCATGACAGAACACAAAAGCATGCAACAACAATAATGAACACCACTCACCAAGGCACCGTTACATGTCAACATGAACACAGCTGTGAAACACTGATACACCAAGGTTATAATACCTTACCGAGTTGTTTGTACGGTGCTGCCAACGTGAGCTCAAGGTGACAAGTTCACGAACTTAATTGTGAAATGTCGTAGAAGACAATAGCAGAATTGCATACAGATTTCAAGATTTCTGACTCTGGCTTAAATCTATTTCTCAGTTTGCCCAATTTTTGTTATGTGTCCTGGCCATACTGATGTGCACATGAGTTATTTTCATTCTTAATTCAAATAAAACTTTATTTGACCCAGGCAAATAAAGTTTTATTTGAATTAAGAATGAAAATGCGAAGAGGGGGAAAAATAATATTCATAGCAAAATATACGCCTACAAATTCATTTATTCATATTCAATCAAACAGTTTTTAAAATTTGAATTTATCATGTCACCTACTACAATATACCATATTATATAATGTATGCCTTTATTTTGTTTATTCTCTATCTCTCCACACCAGAAATAAGACACAGAAATTCAAAACTATTATGGTCCCTATTTCATCCCTAATACCTAGAAAATGTGCCAAGGACATAGGCATTTAATAAATATTTGTTAGATAAATGAATGAATGAATGTTTCTTTCAATCAAATAAACCCCCTGCCTTCTTACTCTTATACACTAACTGCCATCCATGAGAGTTAGATATGAATGCCCATCTAATGCCAGTTTAACCATTTTTTCATTGCATCATTCTTTCTGTTTAAGGTGACGTTTTACATATTTAAAGTACAATTTTCCCTTCTGCTCCTGTATCAATTTGCTACACTATCTACCAAATCTTTCCCATCCTCCAACGATGTTATTAATATCCATCAACTTGAAAAGTAAATACCTTGACCCTGTAGCTCTCTCTGACTACCTTCTTATTTATCTTCTTTCTTTACATGAATTCTTTTTTAAAAGGGTTGTCTCTGTGTCTTGAATCTACTTCCTCCCTTCCAATTATTTCTTACACATATTTCTAAAACTATGATTGCTCTTGTTAATGTAAACAAGGATCTCCATGTTGTCAATACCAATGGGCAACGTAGTTTTGAAATATGTTCTTTATTTGACTCTTGGAATACCATTTATTCTCATTCTCCTCCTTTTCTACTTGTGCCTACTCATCTTCTAAACTTGAAAGCTCTTGGCTTTCATTCTCTTTTGACACACACCATCCAGGTAATTTCATCCAATGCCATGTTGTAAATACCATCTACATGCCAATGACTCAAATCTGAATCATTATCACTAATCTCTCTTCTCCACTCCAGACTCATACATCCAGTGCCTACTTAACATGTTCACTTGGATATCTTAGTAGCATCTTAAACTTAATATGCTTAAATCCAAACTCTTAATTCCTCTTTCACCCCCTCAAACCTGCACTTCTTCCAAACTTTTTTGTTTGAATAAATGGCATCTCCCTGATTTCATTGTTCAAACCTCAAAACTTAGTAACATCATAGGCTCTGCTCTCTCTGCTGTGGTTTGAATGTTTGTGTATCCTCTAGAATTCATGTTGAATTTTTTTTTTTTTTTGAGTTGGAGTCTCACTCTGTCATCCAGACTAGAGTGCAGTGGCC
>NW_007059676.1:156801-170091 GCF_000164805.1 Carlito syrichta
CTGATTTATTGTAGAGATGAGGTCTCGCCAAGTTGCCCAGGCAGGTCTCAAACTCGTGGGCTCAGGCAATCCACTCACCTCAGCCTCCCAAAGGCACGGGATTACAGGCTGAGCCATCTTAATCCCTAATTAAATAGTATTAAAAATAGCCATGAGAGCTCTGCTTTCATGAACGGGATTAGCAGCATTACAAAGGGGAAAGAGGGAATTAGCTAAACCTCTTTTTGCCTTTCCATGTCCTGCATGAGAACACAGCAAGTAGGCCCTCATCAGAAATGAATTCCAGCACTTTGATCTTGGACTTCCCAGTCTCCAGAACTATAAAAAGATGAATGTCTGTTTTTTTAAATAAATTATCCAATCTCAGGTACCTTGTTATAGCTGCAAAAAAATGGTCTAAGAGACTCTCACACCTCACTTTTAATTCAATGATAAATCCTAAAAGCTCTATTTCAAAATATATTCCTAAACAACTACTTCTTGACATCCAATTGAAAGCATAATTATCTGTCACCTACACTACTGCAATGCACTCCTAAAATAGTCTACTTCTATCCATGGCCCCTTCACAGTCTATTCTCTATACAGTACCTTATAATCCTTATAAAACATAAATGAAATCATGTCAAAACTTTGTTGACAACCATTCACTGGGTACCCATATCGCTTAATCAAAACCTGAAGTCTTACCACAGCATACGACATGCTATATTATCTCCTAAAATCCGTCCCACAAATTATCTGATTTCATCTATTATTAATCTACAAATTCTGATTCCATAACACTGGATTCCTGGATAATCCTCAAAGATTCCAAGTACCCTCTTGACTCTTTGCAATCACATTTTCCTCTGCTTAGAAGGTGGTCCCTCAACATGTCTACATGGCTTTCTCCATCACTTCCTCGAGTTCTAAGCTCAGTTGAGACTCTAGCTGCAAAGACTTCTTTGATCATTCTGTATAAGATAAGGCTTTAACCCCCATCACTCTACATACTCTTATCCTTCCTTCAAAGCATTCATCATTAACTGATGTATATTATGTGTTTTGTATCTTCTTCCCTTCCCTAGAACATAAGTTCCAAGAAAGCAGAAACATTACATGTTGTGTGTCTTGCTATATCCCAGTCCTGATATGGTTTCTGGTACATGGTTGACACTTAGTAAGCATCTATTGAATCAGTTTAGTGTCATTTCTTAATTATGAAAAAGCAATGTAAGAATAAACTGTGGCCTCAGGGAGAGTAATACTAAGTTCTATATCTAATTTAATGAGTCTGCTTCTCACTGACATTTCTTTAGCATTCAGAGCTCTAGGGAAGAGTTCAACCAATCTGAATCAGGAGATCAGTGGCCTTCAGTGAGGAAAGCTACAAAGACTCTATCCTCTGTTTCCCAAAATTTGAGGCTGTGAGCTGTTCAAAAAGACTAAACAGACTTATACGTAGTCTCTTGTTCTAAAAGAACAGCAAGGCCCCAAGGGAGAATTTACCAGGAGGGAAAGGAGAATCTGAGATAGTGCCCCAAATCAACAAGAGAACGATGTACTTAAGAAGCAAGACTGATCCTGAAGCTAGACTCTCTGAACAGTGTACTTTGGAGAACAGTGAATGAGCAACACTATAAAATGGCACACTCTACATGATTGACCCAGTGTGGTGCACCATGATCAATGTCAGGGCTGGATCTGGACAACTTTTGTTGGACAATGCAACACTAGCCTTTAGCAGAAGGAAATCAAGCTTTCGGTTTATTTTCTGCCTTGTATTAGAAAGCAGAAGAGCTTCCTTTTAAACTGAGTAAAAACTACCATAGTTCTCAGACAACTTAAGAGAATGGACTTAGGGTAGAAAATAATGAAGATTGTGACCAAACCCAAGAGAGTTCTTGCTAATGAAGGCAAATTAAGTCTTCACACTTTTTAAAATCAAAAGAAGTATGATATATTTGCATGCTGGGTTGATGGAGCAAATCAGATCAATTATATGAACGTTTCACAAAATGTATTCCATGGGCTATAAATAGAAGTTGCCTAAAAATAATTTTCATGGCCAAATAAAGTAGGAAAATGCAGGCTTAATTAAATTTAGACAACTCTCTTGACTAGAGGACTTTTCAAAGAGGTAATAAGATAAAATGCAGCATTTCCCAAATTGATGAGATTAGGGAAGCCTTCCTTATAAGTGAGATTTTGTAAAACTACCATTCTGGGGCACATACTTGAGAAATGCTGTCAAGTCTAAACTGTACATAATAGAATGTATTTTGCAAGACTATGTTATTAATGACTTGACTGAACACTAGTGTTTTGGGCCAGCTAGATATGGTATCAGAATTCATATAAAATAATTATTCAATGAAAAATATTTCATTTGAATTCTATAGTTGTGAAAAAATATTTTTAAACTCCTAAAGATGGGAAATTTGGAAAGGAATGAGCTGCTACATGTGGCAGGCATAATTTATTCAATTTATAGAGTTTCTCATTTCATTTTCACAGGAACTTTATAAGATATGTATTGTCATCTCTACTTTTCTTATGAAGGAAACAAAACTCGAGCTGTTTAAGTGACTTACTAAAAAAAATGATGGTTGCATTGTTTCTCACACTTTTGACTAAGATCAAGTGTAAAATAGTTAGTGGCAGAACCAGAGTTTACACCCAGGTCATCCCAGAGCCAAAGTCACAAGTCTCCTTCCTTCCTTCTTTCCTTCCTTCTTTTCCTTCCTTTCCTTCCTTCCTTTTTTCCTTCCTTCCCCCCTACTTCCATCCTTTTCTTTCTTCTTCCTTTCCTGCTTTTTCTTTCTTTCTCATGCATGATGCTACCCTAAAATCCAAAATCAATAAAAAAATCAGCAGTCGCATCACCAAAGTTTAGTTCTCTGTTATGGGAGAAATACTCCAAATTGGAAATCAGCAACAATTTTGCAGGTCCCATGAAAAATGGGTCCCATTTGGAGTTATAGTGGTACATTATTTTATATGGACCACCCTGCACTTCCTATATTCTCCCCAGGCTCTTTTTATTTCACGGGAGCAAAAAAAAAAGGGGGTTTTCTTAAAACAAAAGTTTCATTTAAGAGAAAAATTAACTATTATTTAAAGGGCAGTTCAAATGCCATTTCAAATCATAGCCTATTTCCTTTCGTCCATGGCACTCTACATGAATGTGAGCTGATTCAATGGGAGACTTACTATTTTTAAAATGGTCAATTTTTTTGCAGTCCATGTTTCCGTCAGTTGTGTGGTAAGAAGAAAAGCAAAGATTTCATGCAGATGTGCTCAGTTACCACTTGAGACCACTATTTTGCATTCCTGTTTCTCCTTCATAACAACACAGAGTTATTCAAATTTGGACAATGTCAAAAAACTTAATACATAAATCCAAACAAATTGCTCAAAACCAAAAAATTAAGTAATCTATTTTTTGCCTTTACTTTCCCTTGATTGCTTTTAAAATTGACTGTGATTTTATTATTTCATAATAGTCTTCTGCCTTAAATGCAGGTTTTCTCCCCCAAGTTGAGCTCTTAAATACCACTGCTATAATAAACCCTAACTGTAAAAGTTTGCTTCCATAATACTTATGCTGTCAACAAATTGAGAAACTTAAATGTTGGGAGATAAATACCAACTTTGTGGATTCATTCTCTGGTAGATTCCAATTCTCACTTTATCATACAGTATTAACTCGGATGAAAATTTCTATAGGGATTTTAAACATATAAAACTGGATATAGGTGTCTAAATTCATATATATTCACTAGAAATTTTTTAAAGCACAAATTTAAATAATAATAATCTGCCATTTTCATCCATCTCATTATTGAATAACAATATCAAGCAATAAGAATCCTAAGAAAGATAGAGTAAATTGGAATACCACTTTGAGGAGTATCTTGTCAGCATATAGTTAATTTCAAATGGAAATGGGCATGTGCCATGATTTGGCAATTCTTCTTCTTGGTTGTCTTAGCTTGGATTTATGCAACAAAGTACCACAGACTGGGTGAGTTAAACAACAACCATTTATTTCTTATAATTCTGGAGGCAGGAAAGTCCAAGATCAAGGTGCTGACAGATTTGTTTCTTGGTGAAAGTCCTGGCTTGCAGATAACTACCATATCTCACTATGTACTTCTATCACCTCTTCTTTGTGCAGAAAGAAATAGAGATAGAAAGAGAGAGAGCTGTCTCTCATGTCTCTTCCTCTTTTATAAAGACACTAATCCTATTATGAGGACCCCACTCTTAAAATTTCATCTAAACCTAATTACTTCCCCCAACTCCCAATGCAATTGCATTGGGGATTAAGGCTTCAACATAAGTATTTGAGGGGGACACAAACTTTCAGCCCACAACTGGTGGAGGACAACTTTTGAACATATGTCTATAGAGACAAACACACATATCCCTACAATACTGTTAGTCCTGCTATAATAGATTTAGCTATAAATGCTTACTTCTCAATAATAAGAGCATTGGGTAAAAAACAAAGGTGAAAATGATAAATGCAGTGATGCAACTAATATAAACATTTTAAAACAAAACACTATAAATTATTTATCATACTATATGTATATAAAATAAGCATGAACAAGAAAAATGCTCACCAAAATTTATAACAGAGATTATCTGTAGGGATGGGAAGAGTAGATACTGGCATTGGTGGCTAATGGGAAATAAATATGACAACATTTTAATAATTGTTAGTTCTGGCAATAGACGTTTTAATATTCTATGTATTTCTCTGAGTTATCTAATTTTTGAAAATTAATTTTTAAAACAATTAAATTCTTAAAATCCTAGGTGCTTTAGGATTAGTAACAAATTCCTGGCTGGACTGAGGTTGAAAATGTCATCTGGGGTTCAGAAGGTTGGAAGATAACATGTTATCTTTATCATAATTATGACAGACAAGGTTTTATTTGAAGAATAACCAGAATTGTTTAACAGGACTGATAATGATATATTGGATGTTCCAATGAAATATTTACCCAGTCTGCATGTTGAAAAGACATTTACAAATATAGAAAACCTGTGAAAATTTATACTATGATATGCTAAGACCACTCGCTGGCATTAGTAATGTGTTACATGATTGCATGAATTGCAATATGGGTAAAAAGTACTGTAATCACATCCAATACTGAGCAACCTGAGGAAAGAATATAGTGTTGCTGGAAGATGGAAAATGTCGCCGTTACTCAAAGACAATGTAGGCACAAATTCTAAACTATGTCAACAATGGATTTAGCCATTTGAGTTTCAAAAACAGTTTGAGATTAGGGATATTTTGCAGGAAAAAATGCAAGAAAAACAAGAAAATGCAGAGAAAAATGGGAGATATGGAGAAATAAAACACCCTGTCTAAAAACTCTGACTAAGCTGTTGGTAAATACATTGAATTAG
The DNA here is from genome assembly GCF_000164805.1 of Carlito syrichta. Taxonomy (NCBI): domain Eukaryota; kingdom Metazoa; phylum Chordata; class Mammalia; order Primates; family Tarsiidae; genus Carlito; species Carlito syrichta. Next base: position 162,214 of record NW_007059676.1, read on the forward strand.
CTTCTCTAAGCTACATACTTGGAGCATCTAATGTCAGAATCTTAGACTCAGATGATGGCATGCATTGGCTTTTTGAGATACATTATGTGGCAAATCGTGTTTTATTTGAGGCGAGTATGTGCTATATACATAGCCCTTGTTATAGGTGGGACTGCCTTGGCTCAGGTCCCTGTTATTTTTAACCCTATTAATGTGTCAGTGTATCCCCCTCCTCCAGTTTCTATCCCCTTTTAAACTCATTGTCCACTCCAATATTGAATCTCAGATATAAAATTCTGATTATGTCAGTCCCTTATTTAAAAACTTGCAATAAGCTAGTCCTGTCGACTTGGAGACATTTCCTCTAAGAATAGTTGAGTAAAAAAAGCAAGATGCAGAAATATGCAAAGTATTCTTTTGTAAAGCAAACAATGGCCAAAAAAGGGTTATGTATATGGATATTGAATATATACATACACTGTATACTTGAATATAATTATATCACCAAGGAGAAAACAAGGAAAGGATACAAAATAAGTGTTAATATGAGTTGAGGAAGAAAAGATGTGGGTAGGGAAGGGGAAAAGATGGGAAGGAGAGAGAAAAGTGGGAAGGAAGAGCCGCTTTAAAAAGGAAAATAAACAAACATCTGTACGAGATAATCACCTTTATAGATTGCTGTGTAATGTGTGCAACATTTTTACATAAGCACTTAAAAAGCAAAGAATAATAAAAATGGTAACTTCTCATTGTCTTTAGGAAGCTTAAATTCTTTGTCATAAAACAGTCTTTGCGATCCCCAAATTTTCTCACAATCGCACCAGATTGGTATACCAGCTGCCCCTTCTCACAGTTCCTACACCACCCCATCCCAGACCCCTTTCTTACCCTTACACAACCCATTGAACATCTTATATTCCCTTTCCTCCTTCCTCTATTGGGAAGTCTTTTCTTCATTCAAGGTCCAGTTCAAGTATTCCTTTCACAAAGCCTTTCTTCAATTTAGATACACCATCTTCCCTGTGCCCTTAATTGTCCCTTCTAATATGATGCTAAATTGTACTGTGATTACTTTTGAACATATTTCAGCATTTGATTCTCTCACTAGATGGCTAGCTCTATAAGGAAAAGAACTTTGATTAATTTTTGCACATTGAATACTGAGATAATAGCAGCATTTAGGAGATGGTATGCAATTTTTGTTGAATTAATTGATTTCTGCTTACTTTACATTTTTAAAACAATGTTCCAATATTGTGTATCAATATTGTTGTGCTTATTGTCTACCAAGATTAAGCATTTACATCCCCACATAAAGTAATGATTAGCTTAATTCTAGTTTATGGCCACATTTTACACACACCTCCCACTTGTCTGAATAACAAGGCATTAAGGAGAAATTCTTTCTATTTAAGTTTTGGTGGAGATCCTCCAAAATCAAGAATAAGACAATAGAAGGCAAGTTCTTTCACATTCTAAAATGAAACACTGGGTCTCCTAAACAAGACCTGAAAGAGGTAGACTAAAACTGCCTGGTAACTCAATATTCGCTTAAGGGTCAATTGAGGAAATTGAATTTTGAATTCCAAAATAATTTCTCTGGAGAAAGCTGTTGCAGGCTGTTGCAATTTTCCATCTCCCTCACCTATAAGAGATGTTTCAAGAACACCTCACAGAGAACTTGATGTTTGGAGGTTAGAGGGGACAAGTGCATAGCTGCCCTTTGAGAAACGTCAAGAGCTGGAGCTGTCTACTTAGGGCGATACAAAGGGATGCAGCTGTACTTGAAGCCAGTGTGCTTCCACTGACAATAGGGCTTAAATTCCTGCTTCCATGGAACAAATGTGAACCTTTTAGAACTATTTTCTCCCGCTGGGGATGAGACAACCACAGTATAAGGAAGTTGTGTGGTACTAACTGATACAGATGCGAAGGAGCCATGAAAATAAACAGAAGGAAGGAGACTAGATGGTTCTGGTATGGGAACACCTACAGAGTCCACAAGTGTGTCCCACATCAGCTGTGCACTACAACCAGCCGACATAGACCACTGGCATTCTGCCTACATCTCTCCTCCCTCCCTGTCTGCCAAAGAAGGGTGAAAAACCCAGAGCTGGTGGTGAGAGGGCAGGGGGACAGACATTTCCTTATATGCAGCAGAACCAAGATGGGAAATCAGAGTTTTTAGCTATACAAGAAACTGAGATGACTGATTATTGCATGAACTGGTCACTTTAATTACTGCAGTGGGATTCTGGCTAAAAGTGAGTAGAGTGCTTCTTTTATTGTCTAAAAGAAAATGAAAATGTTATGAGACTCACCTACGATTTCCTCTGGAGGTGGGGAAAGATCTAAGAGGAAAATTTGGATCTTATTATGTTCTAGTTGTTCAGACAACCTAATTGTGTATGCTATTTTACACAACAGAAATAGAATGGGAAATTTATATATTAATTTGTATACATATATTGCTACACCTGGGGCAAAAATTCAAAAACATGCTTGGCTTAGAAAGAAATACTGAATCATTTTTATATTGAAGACCAACAGTAGGGAAAATTATCTATTTCATCACATATATGAAAACATAAAACAAATATGAACAATAACTCTTATTTTTGCAGACAAAATATCCTCTTACTGTCTTGATTGAAATTCTCAAATTATTACAAAACAGAAAAAAATTATCCTCATAAATAATTTTAACTAGCCATACAGTAAGGTACTGTCATCATAGTCCAACAGAATAATTAAGAGAACACTTTTAGAGAATTATTTTTTCTGCTATACTAATTTATTGCATCAGGAATGATGCAGGCACTTAAGAAACAAGCATCAAGAAGACTACACCCTTTCTGTGGAGAAATTTACAGACTAGAAGGAAGACAAACATACAGAAACATGCAGGCCAGATCCCAGCTGAACTTTTATTTTTATTTATTTATTTATTTATTTGGCAGGGTCTCACTCTGTCACCCAGGAAGTGGCATATTCACAGTTCACCACAGCCTCAACCTCCTGGACTCAGGTGATCCTTCGATCTTGGCCTCCCAAGTAGCAGGGGACTATAGTCGTGTACCGCCACACCTGTCTGACTTATTCTTTGTAGAAACATGGTTTTACCTTGTTGTCCAGACTGGACTCAAACTCCTGGGCTCAAGCAATCCTCCTCACTTGGCCCCCCAAAGTGCTGGGACTATAAGCATGAGACACCACTGGCCCCATCTGGACTTTTACGATGCTGCCCAGTGATGCTTTCTACCTCCAGACTCACATCTTTCACATCCAACTTCCACATGGATTCCTAAAGTGAAGCTAATATGACCATGGAGCATACTTGCATCAAATGCTCTTCTGGCTTCCACAAAACCTCAGTATTCAGTTCAAATACCTTAAAACCCCAAGTTAATCTGCATTCTACCTCCTTCCATTCTCCCTTTTAAATATTTCCCTCTTGATAATCTTAAACTCTATCACTTCATGCTATACCATAGTTTCTCACCTCTGAGTCTTTGTGTGTGCATTCCTTTCTCTCAGGCATTTCTTTCTTATCTCATCTGCCTGCCAAACTTCAGTTCATTCTTTGAAACCCTGCTAAGATATCCATCTCTTTTGTGAGATCTTTCCTGACCACCCCTGTTTTCTGAATAATTCACATCCTTATTCATATAAATTCCATTTTTAGCTATACTTCTATAGTGGCACATATGACTTTTTTTTTAAGATTATTTATTTAGAAACATGTCTCTACCATCACACTATGAAGCAGCTTGGGTAGTGATGAGAACATTACAGACAAAGAACAAATGAAATAGTTGAACCAGATCAGATTTGGTTCAGTCATATAATGGCATTTACTGACCTTGGTTAGGGGCTCACATGGTGATTTTAGATTCTGATGAACTAGGTTTTTCTCAAGACTTAGATGGAAAATGGTTAGAAGGTCTTCCTGATTGATTCTAGAGAAAACACAAGTGAGGCAGTTTGGAAGAGAGTTGGCTGTGAATTGCACCTAGAAGGAGTCCTGAGAGGCCTCAAGTATCCAGGTCCTACAAGGAACGGGGACTGGAAGGAAAACTCAACCAACACCACTGAGAAATCCAACAAGGAATTTCTGGGGCTTGGTCCAGTGTCCGGCTAAACTTTGCTTATATTTTAGGTTCCATTTGTTTTTCCGTGTGTCTTTCATGTCCTCTATCATCCCCCAAAGATACACACTCCTGTTTAGAGAACCTGAGATAAAAATACCGAGCAATAATAATGACTGCTTTTCACATGGAAATTCTTGCAATTTATATAAATGTATCAATGTGCAGGAAGAATCATTAACCAAACACCCTCTCCCGAAAATTACTTTGTCACTAGATTACTTCAAAGAGAATAAGGATGTATGGCTTTTTTCAGAATTTTTATTATTTCTGCATATAATGGAATGGGAAATATTTAAATTAATTTCCTCTTAGCACAAAGATCCCATCTTTATTTTTAATATTCATCATGGTGACTAATGGCTCTTCACCTCCACCACCCTTGTCACCAACTTTCTTAGGATCTGCTTTTTCAGAGAGTCATTTAAGCTGGTTCATGCAGACTTTCCTTAGTGTTTAAGGCTCATATGCAAGGGAGAAACTCCAAAAATGGACTTGTCTTTTGGAGGGTGGGCCCCTTGTAGTATACTCAGAATTTGTTCTTCTGGGTCAAATGGTCAACCAAAATTTTTATCTGAAAGTTATGAAAAGGTCATGTCACAATTTATGGAAGAAATATTCTGAGTTGTGGCAAATGGGTGACTGGTTCTTCACCATGACAACACACTGTGCTGGGTGTTCAGCAGTTTTTGACCCAAAACAGCATGATTCCCATGCCACACCCTCCCTATGCACCCGATCTCTTCCCAAGCAACTTTTTTTGCTTCCCCGGATGAAAAAAGTCCTCAGAGGGAAATGTTCTGCTGATGTGGAAGAGATGAAACAAAAAACAGCAGAAGCACTAAAAGGTATCAAAATCAATGAATTCAAAAACTGTTTTGAGCAACGGAAGAAGCATCTCAATAGGTGTATTGCATCAAATGGAGAGAACTTTAACGGTGATAAATTTAAACATGTAAGAATAAATACACAATTTTTAATAAATAAATTCCATTTTTTCAGGAGTCCCCCCCGCATACACAGCGAGATATCTAGTCCACCTGGATAATAGTTTGTGTTCTTGACTCTACATGCCCCAAGAGACAGCATACTAAACAATCTATTCCAAGCAACTAATTCCTTCCAAGAGGGAAGCCTAATTGTGCAGTTTACGACCATTTGCTCATTCAGCAAATATTTAGTAAGCATCTACTAAGGGTAAATACCACACACTGTAAATACTACGAAGCAAGGACACCCATTATTTTCAGAGAGCTCCATGGAGAATTCACAGACAATTGCAAATCCCTGAGGTAGATGCTATGTTAGAAGATGCTGAAGGATGGAGAGAGGGCCCAGGGGAGACTCCCAGGGAGCTTCCCAGAAAAGGTCATGCTTGAGTAAGCTTTGAAGGATGAGTAAGAGTTAGACCAAATTATGGGGAAGAAAATTCCAAGCAGCAGGAACCACAGACACTAGAACCTAAAAGCAGGAGCTTGGTGGTGCTTTCAGAAAACTTCAGGCTTTAGACGTGGCTGGAACTTGGGGTGTATGTGAGGGTGAAGAGACAGATGAAGGACTGACATTCTTCAGGACCTGATGGTCAATGGGCTCTTATGACAGGTTTAGATTTTTACCCTAAAGTTGGTGAGGAGTCATCATAGATATTTTAGCAAGTGACTGGCTTGATCAGATTAGTGTTTCCGAACAAGCAGTAGTATAAAGGAGTCAGGAGAGTCAGTTAGTGGGTCACTGCAGTAATTCAGATAAGGTGGAACTAAAAAAGGAACCTGTTGAGGAGAGAAGATGATGAAGTCAGTTTGGGGCAACCTAATACAGCAGCTAGAAAACTGACTTCTTGGTTTATATGGTTATATAGTTTAATTTCCAGACCTTGGAAGAGCATGCCTTTTCACACTGAGCTGCGCACTCCTGCTGCATAGTCCACAGAAGAAATAAACTAACTAATAGCACCAGAAGCTGCTGCTAACTCTAGACTTTCTGCTCCATAGATTTGCAGTCACATATACCTGACTGATGGAATTTGCTACACTTGAGTTTTCTACATGGCAAAATTTGCTTTTGGAATTTTAATCACTTTGATATAGCCTTGAATCACAGCAAAACAAAACAAAACAACAGTGTTCTACTTGGCTTACTGAGAAATCTAGTGGGAGAAAGTGAAAAGCAGCCAGGGAAATTCCTTCCTCAGGTTTTGTTTATTGTCCAGAGCTCTGCAGGGTACAACAAGAAGGTAAGAGCAAGAGGAATGGGCACTAAGCTTCTCTTCTAGGGATGCCCAGAGATGAAATACTGTAATCCCTGGTGTTTTTGTGCAGTCTGTTAACATATAAAAAATTAGTAGACAGCTACATAGTTTTGAAAATTGCATCATAAAGTCCTTTGCTGTGATTCCATCTCGCATGTTAAGGAGTTACTACTATATATGAGTCTGGAAATATGGGGAAAGATGTAAACTAGGATATTCAATAATAATCCAATTTTAAAAAATACAAAGTCAAGAACTTCTTTTAATCCCATGTTAACTTTTTGCATACAAAGTATTGTCTCTAACTCTATCTTAAAAGACAAAATAAATAAATGAGTATGAGTGTCAAATATTCCAAAAATGGGTTATAGTAACTAAGCAAGCATATTGGGGTTTTTAATTTAATGATCAAAAGCCAAAGAGTCTCTATGGAACATTTTCTTATGTGAATGGATGCAAAAAGTTCAACAATGCATACACTTTATACATTTCAATATGCTTAAAATATGATTAACTTCAAAACTCTAATTTCCAACAAAAAATATTTCATTGAATCTTAATTTAAGAGGCAAATCTAAAGTGATATGATTTTATAAGTCTAGGATTCTCTTCAGAATATTAAGCATTGAACTCATGAACCTATTTAAACCACTAGCTCATTAAAATTTTATTTTAACTTCTAAACATGTCTTATGCAAAAATTGAAGGTTTTTTTTGTTATTTCAATTGGTATACTAAGAAAATGCTGAGTTCTTAAGTATTACTTTATGTTCCTAAAACCCCAAAGTGTAAATGCATTTTATATCTTTGTAAAATCACCTTATATAAAAGGCCTATATAAAGTAAGACAAGAAATCAGCACATTTTCTACCTCTTGATAGCAAGGACTAGAAATAGAAGTCTTTAAAAAATTAAATAAAATAAAACTAGCTTCTTAGTTAGCAACTTTGGAGTTTTCCGGTCTGTTATGTGGTTGGACTACTGCTGGAGTGTCTGGGTTGGGCTGGCCACCCATCTAGTTCTCAATCCACAGGCCCAGTTTTGTGGGTGTCTTTCTGCTCTTATGTTTTTAAAGTCATGTTTGATTTTTCACTGACCTCCTGTTATGATGACCTTTGAAGCAAAAACATTACTCCCCTCATGGCTTATGTGTGATGTTGTAAATGTGATTTAAGTACTGGGCAGATGGGTTTAAAAAAAAACTAAAACTCCATGTAGGAAGCCAAATAAATTTGAGGGAAAATACAAAAGCTTAAAATGCAAATTTCTGAGAGTCTCCCAAGAGCCACCCATCATTTCAACATTTTGAAAAGAATGTAGTAAAAAGTTTTACAAAACAGAGACTAATGAAAATGCCTAATAGGAAGAAAAGGAAAATGTAAATCATTTGTTGAAAACAATAAGAGACAGTGTTTAGAAAAGTGTGTTTTAAAATGTCTAGATGAGCCGGGCTCAGTGGCTCAGCCCGTAATCCCGCGCCTTTGGGAGGCTGAGGTGAGTGGA
>NW_007059676.1:170138-191567 GCF_000164805.1 Carlito syrichta
TGGAAGGCTGAGGTGGAAGGCTCGCTGGAGCCCAGCAGGTCGAGGCTGCCGTGGCCGGGAGCGGCCATTGCACTCCAGTCTGGGTGACAGAGTGAGACTCCAACTCAAAAAAAAAAAAAAATCTAGATGTAGCTGGGTGCAGTGGCTCAAGTCTGTAAATCCAGCATTTTGGGAGGCAGAGGAGAGAGGATTGCCTGAACTCAGGGGCTCAAGAGCAACCTGAGGAACATGGCAAGACCTCGTCTCTACAATAAATCAAAAAGTTAGCCAGGCATGGTACCACATGCCTGTGGTTCCAGCTACTTGGAAGGTTGAGGCAGAAGGATCTCCTGAGCCCAGTAGGTTGAGGCTGAGGTGGCCATGTGTGTGCCACTGCACTCCAGCCTGGGCAACAGAGTGAGACTCCAACTTAAAAAAAAAAAAAAATATAGATGTAATTCAAGTGGTACTCACATGGCCTCTTAGGGTAGCTAGAGCTTGATCTCTGCCTTAATGATGACACGTGGAATGTTAAAGTCAAGAAAAGGCACAGAAATTCTCTCTTCCAATGGAAACGTTGGGAGGACCAAGTAGGATTTCTGATCTACCACCCTCAGATTCAACTTCAACTTAAGTAGAGTTGGGTATCTTACAGGTTGCATCTGTTTGAACAAAGCTTTTCATTACTTTAGGGAAAATGTGAATATTATTAATCTAGTCCGGGACTCAGAATGATAAATTTACTGCAAGTAATAAAGTAGCAGATTTGAAAATAAAACCCCTTTCTCCTAACTGTTATTCTGGCTTTTCTTACTTCTTTTCTTTCTTTTTTATTTTTTTAAGTCAGGGTCTCACTCTGTCACCCAGGCTGGAGTACAGTGGCATGATTACGACTCACTGTAGCCTCAGCCTACTGGGCTCAGGAAGTCCTGTCTCAGACTCCTGAGTAGCTGAGACTATAGCGTGCACCACCATGTCCAGCTAATTTGACTTTTGTAGAGACAAAGTTTCTTTATGTTTTCTAGGCTGATCTCAGATTCCTGAGTTCAGGCAATCCACCTCCCAAAGTGCTGGGATTACAGGTGTAAGCCCGGTCATCAAGTTTTAGTTATCTACTCCATAGTAGCTCAGATGAATTCAGCCAACAAATATGGAAGACATGGTCACCAAGTAATACAGTTACGAACTCAACATAACTTTTCTCTTAGACATCTGTTTTTTTTTTTGTCCACGTAGGCTTTTAATTGTTTTGTTTTATAATTCTCAACCAGATTTTAATTTTTAGAGCTGTAGCAGAGATGATTAGTTTTCTAGATGATATCCATTTACTCTTTCTTCCTTATGAACAGAACCCAATATAGTTGAGGGTCACAATGTGGTCAGCTCAAAACTATATTTCCTAGCATCCTTTGCAGGTGAGTGTTCCTATGACCAAGTTCTACCAATAAAATGTAACAGCAGCTGCTGAATTGGACTGATTTTGCTGGCACACATGTTTGCCCTTTTGCATTCCCCTTTTCTTCTGCCTAAAATGGTCCAATTTTGTACAGAACTCCCTTTGTCACAACTGTGAAGCAGAGATCTAGAAGGATCCTGAGGCACACTGAAGTCATGGGAATAGTGCACCCGCTCTGAAACTTTGGGTTTCCCTTGGTTGGTTACTGTTAATTGAATTCCTACCTGATACACTTTGGTACAAAACCATATGGTAACAATTCTTCAATGTCTCCCACAGTTGAAAAGTAGCATAGTAACAATAGCTCAGGAATATAAATCCTTTTCAAAGGAAATATATCACTCTCTGGTAGCCATAGAAGTTGGAATCTTCTATTCCTGTTATAAAGAATCTCAAATTCTGAATGTGACAGTAGAACCATAGCTTGATATGTTGAAAAAGGCTTTCCTGGAAAATTCCTGTGAAAACAAATCTGAGTGAAGTAAAACTGATTTTAACTAGATTACTTCAAGGGAATAGACCTGCATTAGTCTAGTATTCTGATTTATAAATTATAAAAAGAAACTATTTTATTATCTTCCTAAGGATGATATCCATTTATTAATAGCAAACAGTGTAATGGTTTGTTCTCTCAAGCTAATTAAATATGTAGAGGGGAAGATGAAGAGAAGTAGGGTACCAATACACAGTTAGAAAGAAGAAATAAATTCGGTGTTTGATATTGGGGTAGGGTGACTATAGATAAAATTACACTGTACTTGGCAGAAAAACACCCTTGATACCCTGACTCAATTACTATGCATTATATACATGTAACAAAATTTCACGTGTACCCCCACAAACTTGTACAAATTTTAAAAATTAAATATATGAATCACATAATATCAAAGCCCAACCTTGATGAGGTTGTAGCCAATCTTCTCATATTTCAATGAAAAATTCCAAAAAAAGACAAGAGGGGAGAAAGTGATATTTCTTAACTTTTCACTATTCACTAGACTCTTTTTTCTAAGGAGGGAACTTTATAAAGTAGTGGCATAGAGTTCTTTCCCCAACTGAGATGGCCTTCCTCCTCCCACTTTTAACTCCTCCTCTTCCTTTACCTGGCTAAGGGCAACTCAGCGTTCAAGACCTAGGCATGCTCAGACCTGTAATTCCAGCACTTAGGGAAGCCAAGATGTAATGATCACTTGAGACCAGGAGTTGGAGAACAGCCTGGGCAACATAGCAAGACTACACCTCTATAAAAAAAATGAAAAAAATTAACTGTGCATAGTGGCAGGGGCCTGTGGGTCTCAGCAATGCAGGAGGCTGAGGAAAGAGGATCGTTATGGTCACATCACAGTGCTTCAGCTTAGGCAACAAAGCGAGCTCCTGTCTTTTAAAAAAAAGGAAAAAAATGACCTAGGCCTGGTCTCATCTGGAAAGCCATCCCTGACTTTGTCCACCCACAATACACCCATGTGCCCACCTGATAAGGGACTTTTTCCTCCTCCGTGGCTGTACTCCAAACGCACACCCACTTCAGATCCTTCAGGGCACGTGTTTTCTTTCTCACCAAAGAAAACGAAATCCCTAAGGACAAGGACAAAATCTGCATCCCCTAGAGCATACCATGGGATCTGGCAGAATATACTGTCCCTAATAACTTTTTAGAAAATATATGCCAATGACCCCTGGAGAGAGGCTGAGTCAGTGGCATCTTGCTCAGTTGTTTAATGTAGTTTGAAACCCTTTCTCTTAATGACTTCCCTCCCACAGCCAGACGTCATCTGAGGAGAACTAGCTCCAAAAAGCCATAAAGAGGTTTGGTAATACTAGAAAGTTGTAAACAACGCATTTTATTGTATGGTAGTACAATTCAAAGTGCATGGTTTTGTCTTTTGGGAGGCTATAAGAATTCAATTGTGAGGATCAAATAAGAGCAGTTAAATAAACAAAATAGACTCAGTAAAGTCATTTGTGCATGTCTCTGGTTGCTCAAGCTTGGTTTCCTAGCACATTGTGAACGATCCAGGTTTTTAAATTATTAGGTTAATCTAGGCTTAAGAAAGGCAGATACAACAGTGGAAAAAAGCACTGATTGAAAGTACAGGAGGAAGTTGGTTATTGGAGGCAGTCCATTTCCTAGAGCAGAGGTAGAGGAAACTAGAATGTTCCAAGTAATATTCTTTAAGTAACACATTACATTTCTTCTTTACCACATCAAATATAACAGAATGATTTTAGCTGAAGATATCTCTAAACAAGAACTCTCTGACAATTTCTCCCTCCCCCTTTTTTAATGAATGCTCTTTATCCACTTATCATATTTTAAATGATTCTATAAATAATTTTTGTTTAAAAAAGTTTTCTCTTTACAATGGAGCATTAAATGGAGATCCTTTATAAAAGATCCTACAGAGTGAAATATTAGGAAATAACCAAAAAATTGATATAGTCGCTTTAATTACTACCTTGTTTTCTGTGACCTAGTTTGCTTAGTAGTTTTTTTATAAAGCCTGAGTCTCTGATTTACTGGAGAATGTTGGATTCAGAATGGATGTAAGGGTATTTTGATTTTTCTTTTAGTTCTATTGGGTTGACAGTATTTCTATAAAAACAAATCAGACTAGTAAAACTCATTTTTAATAATTTTTTGAACAGCAAGTTTATGTTAAATTAGATTTATTAAAGAAGAAGAGCAATTTTTCTATAATTATTACTCCCTATGGAGTATTACATATCAAGGCAGACAAAAAGCAATGTAATCTTACATTTTCTTGGAACACTGTTGCACACAGTTAAATAAAATGAGCCAGAGTCTGTTCTTTTCTTTACAAACTAATGTGAGTCTGAGAACTTCTGGAGCCAGCATTAAGCCCCAACCTTAGTTTTCTACTCTGTTCTACTCTGACATCAGGTTTTCAATCTGCACACTCTTCTGTTTAGTTTTGTTTTGCTTTGTTTTGTTTTATGTGTGTGTGTATTGTTGTTGTTGTTTTTGGTTGTTGTGATTTATTTATTTGTTTATTTATTTATTTTAAAGATGTGGGATACAATTCAGGGTTAGGTATACAAATGTTTATTATGCAGTTACCCTTGTTGATGAGGTATGCCCCTCCCTCCCCTGGCAGTTTCCCTCAACTGCCAATCCCACCCTGCCTCCCTGGCAATTTCCCACTACTGCCAATCCCTTTCTTATAGTATTATGTAAATGTTCAGGGTCTGCTTATGAGTGAGAATACATGGTACTCTGTTCTTTGTTTCTGTGATAGATCACTGAGTATGATTGATTCTAAATCCATCCAAGTTGCTGCGAAGTCCATATGTTTGTCCTTCTTTATGGCTGCATAATATTCCATTGTGTATATGTACTACATTTTCTTTTCCAGCCCAGTTTTTATGGGCAGCGAGGTTGGTTCCACATTTTGTTATTGTGAGTAGAGCTGCAACAAACATGCATGCAGTCTGCACACTCTTGAAAACGCTCATCATAATGAGCCATCCCATCTAACCTAAGCATTCATGGGCCGTTACAAATGCTCCTGATGACACAGACTGCATTCCGAGAAAGTGCACAGATACAGACGAAGACTGTATAGAACTGTGCAGTATCTGCCAAGTGCCAGTGTGTAGAAAGGCGTTTTATGAGCAACAGTGAGAATAAGTAGATAGTAGTCCAAGTAAGACCCAGAGCAAGGTGTTAAAAGATCCGTGCATAGGCATGCTCACACGCACACATGTGTCCCTGGCACAAGACCAGGACCAGATTCTCTACAGGCTATTAGATCAGCCTCTTACTTGACAGTTTTTCATAGAGATGATGACTTGTCTTTCCAGCAAGGGTAAACATTCAGCCTGCAGTCTGAACCCCTCTCCTCAGCATTGTGTTTGTGCAGAGAAGTCTGCGAGAGCACCATGCATAAGCACATAGGAGATGACAACAACCAAGTGGGGAACCGAGCTAGAGCATCAGAGATGTGTACCAAACACACCGTAGTTAAATGGCATCATGAGCAATGAGCTGCAGGAAATTGTTTAGGGGTACTTCTGAGTGACTCAGTCAACTGAATGGCTGTTTTTGTTGCTTTCTTCATCTTGGCTACTAGGAAATTTAGAGTCAGTCATCTTTGTCATCAAATTCACAACCAGCCTCATGGTGTTTTCCTTCTTAGCTGGTCTTAACTTTGACTGTGTGATATCTTTTTTAATGGGTTCCAGTCACTTTTACTTACTTTATTGTATTTCCTTTGTGAACCATTTTGACTTTTTATGATTTAAGACTAGAAGAAGAGAGGAAGACAGGGGGTGAGGGAAAAAAAGAGAGAGTGAGCCTGTTTCCTGGTCTTTAAAGTCCGGCTAGACCTAGGTTAAGATGCCCATTGTCTTCTAGTTTTTTGACTGTAGGCATGTTACTTAACCTATAATTTGCTTAACTTCTTTGAGTCCCAAATTTGTCTAAAATGGAGGGACAATAGTACATACCTCAATGGAAAAATATAATAAGACATCAATTAATTTAAAATTCTTCCTTCCTGATATTCCCATTACATCTAAGTTGTGTGAGTATATGTCTAAATATGTGTGTGTTATATACAAAACTGTGCAGATAGCTGCATATAATATACAGAGTATATTATATACATACTTATTACTTACATATACACATATACACAAACATCTTCCTGCTCCTCCAAGCTGACTTCTGGGATCAAAATTTATTCAGTAAGTACCCCCTCACCAATTTACAAAGAGTTGTGAAGTGAACATTTAGGAAACTAATCTATTCTTCACCACAAATGCTGCTTTGTGGTTTTTTGGTGTATGTGTGTGTGTTGTGTGTGTGTGTGTTTGTGAGTGTGATATGATCTACAGAAGATATTGGAAAGAAGCCTAGGAGTGAGCCATTGTATTAAAGCAGAGTTTCAGACATCTCTATGTGTTAAATAGGAGCCTAAAGCCAAGCCTCTCCTTGGGTCCCCCGCCCACCCGGAGATTTACTCAGCCCATCTGCTACAACAATCACTGCATGGTACATAGCGCTCACCACTGACCTACTGCAGACAGTTAATCAAGAGCAGAGAGAACAGCTTTCACAGTACAAGCAGTTACTTGTTCTCAACTTTTTAAAGTTCATAACTCAGTCTTACTGTCATTTCTTTCCTCCTGCCGGTGCTTTTATGAAAGGTAAAGCTGAACAGAAAGAAAACCAGAGTCATTAACTGTTTGAAAGTTTAATGTGCTACCAAACCAGAATTAGATGTGATAATGAAATTTCCACTGCTGAAAGCAGGCCTTGCTAACTGATGTATGTACTGAGAAGGTGGTCACACAACCAATGAAAATAAAAACCATGCTCATTTTTTATATTTCTCATTCATGTGTGTGTGTGTGTGTGTGTGTGTGTGTGTGTGTGTGTGTGTGTGTGTGTTAAGCTGGCCGAATACCAAATTAGACTGCAGTGGGGATACTTTGAAAAGTGGATTTAGTAAAATTCCACTTTTTTTCTTTTTAGAAAATAGATGTTCTATGTTTATAGAATAGATATTGATCAAATAGCCTTACATCTGGAGGCATTAAAGAACAATGGATCAGGATTTATGCCCTAACTTTCTTTTTTTTTTTGAGTTGGAGTCTCACTCTGTCGCCCAGACTGGAGTGCAATGGCCGCTCCCGGCACCCGCAGCCTCGACCTGCTGGGCTCCGGCGATCCTTCCACCTCAGCCTTCCGAGTTGCCGGAATTACAGGCGCGTGCTACCACGCCTGGCTGATTTTTTTATTTATTGTAGAGATGAGGTCTTGCTGCCCAGGCGGGTCTCGAACCCGCGGGCTCAGGCAATCCACTCACCTCAGCCTCCCAAAGGCGCGGGATTACAGGCTGAGCCACCGAGCCCGGCTTATGCCCTAACTTTCTAGGTTTGATTCAGCTGCCTTAACTAATCAACAGAGCCATCCAAGTCACCAGAATCCCATCCACGAGGCACAGAAAGGCCTCCCCATTCATGTCACTGCTCAGTCTGGCATTCAAAGCATGTTTGTCTAAACAGGATTCTAACTTACCTTTCCTAGTGACTTCCATTTCTGCCTTTGATGCTCAGTATAGTTGAAATGGATCATTAGCTATTCCCCAAATACAACACATTATTGTCTATCCCTTGGCGCATGCTGTGCCAGCCTCTTGATTTCCAGCCACCCTCTATAAGCTTCCTTTCCTCCGAGCATCCCCACTCACAGTGCCCTCTTCCCACCAGTCCCACTCAGGGATCTCTCACAAACCACCATCTGTTGAAAATATATGCATTTACAGTTCAGTTTAATTGTTTTGTTTTTCAAGAAAGTATTTCCTCCAACCCACCCTAAACTGAACAGATCTTCTTCTCTCAATCTAAAATCACTTTGCTCTAACTCCTGTCCTTCGCTTTTTATAGTTCCTGGCACATAGTAGGAGTTCATTTACCATATGATAAATGAATCAGTGACATACAGGCTACATTTTACTTTCATCTACCCTTAAACCTTCTCTTCCCTCTTGCCTTATGCATCCTAATGGTAAAGATAGGGTTGGTGAGAAGAGGGTGCTTATTAATTTTTATAATCTTAGTATTATCTCATAGGTTCATTGCATGTAATGAAGACTTGATAAATACTTCTTCAATTGCATGATTAAACTGGGTCAGCTGGGCTCATTTCAAAGCACCTCGAGATGGCGCCTGGATGTATCAGAAGCTGTGCTAGTGATGCCAGAGGTAATTTTCTTTGCTGAATCATAGCTGAATTTATATCATACTAAGCTTTGGAAGGTACCATTTGTCACATTAAATATAAAAACAATAACCTTTCTGTGCACAATGTTTTAAGTTCTCCTGGCTGCTTTCAGGCATGAGGACATCTCTGTAAGGTGTTGACCTAAATTTCTTCTGACCTAATTTCCTTGTTGCAAAAGGAATTCGGTGCAGCCAGCCCCCACTGCGGAAAGGTTTTGTTCTACATCACTGTCACATTTCAATGACAAATGGAATGAACTTTGTTAGTCCTTCTGAGATTTCAGAATAGCTCAGGATAGTCCCCTCTAATATCTAAGAGGATTTCAGCGATTTGTCCTGCTGGCTACTGAGTATAAAAGGGTCTCCCTCTGTCCGGTGTTTTCCCCCTGAGCAGCTGGGCATACCTCACAGAAGCTCTAGACGCCACTCACAGACATTTCTACTGCAGGGTAACTAGAGAGAAGGGCACCGAAGAAATGAAGAACTAAGTGGCAAATATGATCCATTGGGCTCTTGAAACAAAATAGAGAAATGCTTCTTAGCACTAACAAACTCCGCTTTGGTTCCAGTTCTGAGTATCTTGAAACAAAAACAAACCAACCTCTACTCTTATAACCAGAAATAAACAATTTTCCTCCTAATGACATAGATAAACCAAAAAAACTATTTTTCCCACTATATTGTGAGCATGTGTGTATATTTGAATGTATACATGTTTGAGAAGAGGAAGGTAATAAAAGAATAGTATTTACCACAAATGATCCAGTAGCTACAAAAGTCTTAAGAAAATAGACAGGGATATAATAAAAAATGATTTCCTTTGAGTTTCTTAAGATATGACAAGAAAATAACTTCATTCTATTACTTTCTGGGAAAAGGAGGTATACCAGATGATTCTCTGGGGCTTCTTTCTGGTGTTGTTATTGACCAATGACCATTGTTTGAATCATGTATTCACATACGGTTTCAAATGGGCAGACTGATTTTCAGAATCAGAACTTTAATAATCACTTCAGTAATATGATGAATGTACCTTAAAATGCATAAAATTACTGGAATTGTCTCATGTTTGATCACAAATTATAACTCAAAAATGTTCTTCCCTTATTTCCATTTGGAAGTAAGTCTCCTAGAAAGGCCATAAGCTTCCACACCCTGCCAGTTGGTGATATGGTCAGCAAAATTGAGAGGAGGTCAAAGAAAGCAGCTGTCCCAGCAATTTAGCTTGAACTTAAATGGTAACATAAAAGAGGACAAAAGAAGAGAAAGACGGACCAAAGAAAACCAAAAAGTCTGCTTTAAAAGAGAAAAAATGTAAGGAGATAAGCAACAGATAATTTTAAAGCACATGGTGAAAAAAGTTATTTCTAACAACAACCCCTCTTCCACCAAAAAAGTTATTTCTAACAACAACCCCTCCCCCACCAAAAAAAAAAATACACTAGAGAAAAAGTAATCTGAAGAGAAAAAAATGCTCAACATCTCTTGGGGAATTCTCCCAAAAATCAAAAATCACACGCAGCGTGAAAGACACACCTAGAGAAACTGGTTATGTGAAGAGAAAGCAAGCCAAATTAGAGTCCTCAGCCAGCAAACATCACAAAGTAACTAGGACCAGACACTGCTATGGGTTCCAGGATAAATAATGACCAAAACAGGAAAACCAACTACCAATGTGTGATGCGTGTTATCCAATGGCCAAAAGACTGAGTCTTTAGAACTGCATTTCTTGCTTGCTTGTTTAGGTTCTTTGTAGATTGTGGATATATTAGTTCTTTGTCAGATGCAAAGTTTGAAAATGTCGTCTCCCATTCTGTAGGTTGACTATTTTTTCTGTTGATATAACCCCATTAAAAAGTGAGCAAACAACATGAACAGACATATCTCAAATTTAGATATAAAAATGCCCAAAAAACATATGGAAAATGCTCACCAGCATTCATCATCAGGGAAATGTAAATTAAAACCACAGTGAGATACCACTATACACCAATCAGAATGTCCATTATTTAAAAAATCAAAACGCAATACATGGTGGCACAGATGCAGTGAAAAGGGAATGCTTATATACTGTTGTTGGGAGTGTTAACTAGTACAACCTCTACGGAAATTGGTATGGAGATTTCTCAAAGAACTAAAAGGAGATTTACCCATAACTTGGTATCTACTCAAAGGAGCAGAGGTTGTTATATTTAAAAAGACACCTGAGTTTGCATGTTTATCACAGCACAACTCACAATTGCAAAGATTTGGAATCAACTTTAATGACTATCAACTGGTCAGTGTATAATGAAAATGTGGTATATACCACGGAATACTATTCAACCATAAAAAATGCAATAATGTACTTCACAGCAACTTGGATAGAATTGATGACCATCATCTTAAGTGAAGTAATATAGGAAAACCAAACACCACATATCTTCACTTATAAGTGGGAGCTAGGGTACGGATCTGCAAAGGCATATGGAATGGCATACTGGACATTGGAGATTCAGAAGGGGAAGAGCAGGAAGGGGAAAGAAATGAAACAAATCACCTATCAAGTACAATGTGCATAGTTGGGGGAAGAGGACACGTTTAAAACCCAGACTTCTTTACCACTATGCAATGCATCCTTGTAACCAAAAATCATCTGTACCACCTGAAATTTAAGTAAAAAGAATTGCATTTCTTATAATCTGATGCATAGTAGTAATTCAAGAGCAGAGAGATGACAGCAGAGAGCAGGGAAAGAGACACATATGCATAACACAGGGAGAGAGGGAAAAGAAGAGGGAGACGGGGGTGGGGGGCAGGGGGGACGATGGGCGAGACATAGCATAAAGATAATGGAACTACTATAATTGATGACTCATGAGCAGAGGGATTAACATATTACCTGGATCAAGCAAAATAGATTCTCCCTTGATAGTACTTGCCAGAATCCCTGGCTAGATAATCTACTGAAGGACAAAAAACAAAAATCTTTCTTTTGTGAATAAAATAAAATTATTATTATTTCAGGAAGTTGGTTTTGGTGAAGGAATTCATTGGCATATTTCGGTGAACTGCAGCAAAGGACCACAAGGATTTCCCAGTGTGAAACAAATTTGAAATTAAATGGCCCAAGAGGACATGGTCTCAGCAGATGCCATTGCAAAATGGCTGGAACAAGTTGAATGTAGAGTAGAGACCTTGCCTAAGTCTTCTACATCTCTTCAATATCTTCTCCTTCAATTAAGAACATGGCATGACCCCTTCACCTTGATTTGTGTAGAATGCAGTAAAGTTTTCAATAACCAAGTAAACCGGTGACCTGCAAATGCATGTCAATACATATGTAAATACAGTGGCAACATTTGAAGTCATTTCCTTTCATGTGCACCAGCTTCCCATGGTTGCACAGGACATATTCAAGGAGCAAAGGAGTTCTGACTGTTGAGATTTATTTACTTAGCCTGATACCCTGGCACCATGACTCTCTGGTCCTGTCACAACACACACCTATGGCTCCAGAATCTTCCTTCTGTCAAACACACATAAAGGAAAACAGCATATAAAATCCAGTTTTACATTACTGAGAACAAAGATGATGATTTGAAACAAAAGCCAGGTCAAATTTTGCTTCTCAGAAAATTGGCTGGGTCTGCCTCTGCTCAGGGGAAAGCCTTGCTGAATCTCCACTTTCAGAAGCCACACTAGATTGAACAATCAGACTGTTTGAAAAACCCATCATCCCACAAGGATTTGTGAAGTGTTGAGCGTCTGGCATATGAGTGTTCTGAATAAAAGGTTTTTGCCAGGAGTTTTGAGATCAGAGATCCATGATTAATTTTGACTGCTTGGATCAATAAAGATTGTTTTCCTTTGAAACAGAGCACCTATAAGATTATGTAATTTGAGGTATAGGAAAATCATTGCAGAACGAGCAAATGTACTTTACTGCCCACAGAATCCATTTGGTAATAATTTCAACTTGAAAAGTAAGACCATTATTTTGATAGGACAAATGCATTTGAAAGTCATGAAAGATTATATCAGTTAAAAATTATATTTGCATAAAATACGTTTTCAGCACAAACTCACTCAGGTGTAGCACTATTCACACCAGAAATGCAATTCAGTGTGAGCTGTTTCCTAAAGGAAAAGTACATGTGAGAATTCAGATTATTTTGTCTAGCACAGCTGCTGCTTGTACTGCAAAAGCAGAGATGCAGCTGATGACAAGGTAGAATGGAACTTGACACCTCCCCTGGCATCCAGCCAAGAATACAGAATGTTTTAGCCAGTCTGTGGCATGTGATCCATTTCTTAATTGTTGATAACATATAATTAGGACAATCTAAGCCTACTTTAATGAATGCAATAAGTTAAACTGCAGTGCTTGACTATACTTGGATAGACTTTGTTAGTCTTGGAGCGTGGAACTGTAGAGTAACATTTTATAAACAGTACAAAATGGAATCTTCCCTTTACAAACTATCAGCCTAGAATTATGGCCGACATCCTAACCCACAGTATAAATTCTGTGCACTGTATAAATGTCAACTGATATTCATGGCCAATGTGCCCAAAATAAATTTTCCCCTTGAAGATTTTAAGGTAAGATTTATGTGAAGAAATTGGGCACATATTTAAAAAATGACAGACTACACGTTCTGCTAATCAGTTATCAACCTGATTTATTTTGACAGACTTCTTTCTAAGATGATCAGAGCTCAGTCTCGTGTACTACATGATTTTTAAAATGCAATGATTTTCTTGAAAATAATGAATTATTAACTTTTTATTAAAATAGATTCACTGAACTTGTCTTTTCACACCCATATTTACTTACCTGTAGGTTTTGTACAAATACTGTCATTTTAAAGCATGCAAAAAACATTTAACTAGGCCATAAATTCAGCTGAATTTTTCATATCTCTTGTAAGAGATTTATTTTTTCCAAAAGGGAGAGAAATCTTACCTAGATGTAAAAATAATACAAGAAATGGAAAGTTTTGAGAAAATGCATTTTAGATTTTTTATCGAAAAAATATTTCAAGAAAAGCTGTATTTATCCACAGCATGCATGCTTTCTCTGATCTTTTTTTTTTTTTTTGGTCTTTAAATTTGTTCTAATGTTATCAGAATTGATTTTTAGTCTCAGTCATCCCAAAGGAACCGTCTTGAGTGAAGCTCTTATCGGGGATCTGTAATGAAGAATCAGCTCCCAAAGCTGTTACTATGGTGCTCACATATCTGAAGAAATTTTTAGTGGAAATAAAATTCCAAAGCACTAAATTTAGAGGTATTTCGTTTCCTAGTAAGAGGTATAAAAATAGTACTACTAGATACAATTTAAATTCCAAGGGGGAGATATTTATTTCTGTATGATACTCAACCATGTACATTCTAGAAAGCCAGTTTCTTTCCACAGGCCTTGAGACAAATTAAAACTCATGTTAACTAATTCCCTGTTAGCTCTCCCTACCCCAAGAGGATATTAGTTTAAGAAAAGAAGATCTTCCTTTTTACATTTTCATTTTAGTGTTGTTTTTAAGAAGAAACTTCACAAAGTGAAGGCATGACTATCTAAAGATGTATTATTTTTCATATGTTTAAGAAACAAATTTGGACAATGATACATAACTGAAGTTTTAGATATCAAATTGTAGGTTATATCACAGAGGATAAGGAGAGAGAAAGAAGTCATCAGTGCCCTGGTATAGTTACTAGAAAGCTCAGCTTTAAGTCATATTTCCATTAAACATAATAATTAGTATGGTGTGCACAAGTCAACAAAACTCCCTTTTCCAGAAATAAAAAATGAAAAGAAATCATAACAAAGTAAAGTCCTGAAATTAAAACATTTTGTATCAGATGTAAACATAATTTTTTAATAAGCCTTTTTCCACTATTCAAAAAATGCACCAAATTCCTCAAGGCAAACTATATTCCAGGAGGGTTGCTCAAATTAATGCTTGAAGAAGAAGAAAATTTTAAATCATCTTTAAAATTTTATTTTTTTATTAAGCTGCCAAAAACAACAGAAAAAATCCTATAATAATATTACATGGGTGAGAATATTACATTACATCTGCACTTTAAGGTTCATAAGAAAAAAGAGAGGAACTGGTATCTCTTAAGAAAAAAAGATTAAAGCAGTTACAGACATATACTTTTATAGGAGTGCTAGATACCTACATAATTATTTAAGAGAGGGAACTAGAGAATAGCCACAGTGCTGCCATTCATTATGTGTAATTTTATATATGTGCAAATACATATTTGAATTAAAAAACTTTGAAACAATAAGATTTGACAAGTGCAATAAAGAAAAAGTTCCTCTATTTATGCCGTTCCATGCATAAAGGAGAGAAGAGTTCATGTTATAATTGGCTTTGGTTTTATCTGTTCTTACAAACTCAAAATGTCCTTAAATGAAATTATTCAGAAAAGCAATCCACAGCGCCATCCTCTAAATTAAAATGCAAACCTCACGTTAGCACGAATAAATGTGCCCATAATTTTCGAGACTATTTTAGGAATTGTGGTCATTATATGTGTTTCTTTTTATGGTGAATTTGGAATTTGGGAGAAATTTTGGCTCATAATTAGAATAGAATACCAAGACTAAGAGTTACAATGCGATGCAACAGTGGGTAATTCGCTTTTCTTTTACAAATATCAAATTCAAAACTTCTAATTATCAATCTGTGTCACGAAGGAAGTAGTCCTTCGAGTAAGGCAAGTACAGAACCTTCGTTCAAGAATTCACATGATAATCTAGGTATACTTTTCATAGTACCATAATTTAATTTTTCCTCTAGCTGACCAGGCCAGCTACAGATGGTGAAATCTAATGAGAAAAAGAGTACAAAAGACGTGAGTTTATTTTGCTGTCACATAAAACAGAGCTCTACACTGTAACATTCATAAAATAAAATTTACTAAAGTTTTTCTTCTTAGAAAACAATCTCTGAAACTGCCAGTTTAAAAACTGCTCAGGAACATTACACTGTAAAAGTCACCTTTTTCTTAATTCGCTTAATTTATTGATAAAAGGAGCGTTTGCCTGTATTTTGTCACTATGGTTGTATACTAAATATAATCTACTAGTTTTTATCAACTTTTAGCTCACAATAAAACCAGGTCTCCACCTCTTCTACTTGCTAGACAAAATGAATTAGAAAGTGATTCTTATGTTACTTTTACCAGAAGCTATAAAGTACAAACTGCACATTCAGCTATACAGATTCCTATACTTTTAACTGTGTCTATGTAACTGTACAGGAACAGTGTTTTGCAAATATTAGACCAATGATTTTCATGATATTCCCTAAATCACTCTTTTCTTTGGTCCCATCTTCGAAGCCGAGTCAGAAAACTGACTGCCCTAGATCAGGGAAAAACAAGAATTAAGACTTAGTGGAGAGTAAGTGGATTTGCTAAATTCTTTTAGTAGATACTTAGCATTTCAAGACTAAGTCTGGCAGACTCAGTCACAATCTGCACTGTAAAGACAGGAAAGCTTCACCTGTGGACTCTCTAGCTCAGGAGACTTGCTGCTCTGTGAGCATGGACTCAGTAGAAAGTAAAAGGAGATCCCAGCCCATCTCTCTTGTTTCTGGGAGCCGAGGGTCATAGAGGGTAGAAAGCAATCTGGGACAGCATCTCAATTTTCTGATCTGGTACTTCCTTTTCTTAGTGTCCGGGTGCTGGGAAACCCAAAGGAAAAGCAATCCAAATTCCATATTTGACTCTAGAATGCAACCTTTCAGAACTACCCCCAGATCTATCTTCTGAGAGCTCATCCATTAATTAACTTTGAGGATAGCTGCCTAGACTCCTCTTTGGCTGTTTTGTGGTCTAGATAGACACTAGGAATATCTACAGAACCCTACTCATAAACTCAAAGGGGATTGACCAGACTGCTGACCTAAGAACTACAAACAAGGTACTTTCATGGCAGAGGCTCAGTTGGGGCTTTCCACCAGAAAACCACAGGAGAATTATAGCAGAGATGAAAGTTCTGGATGGAGCATCAAACAAAGTCAAGGTGAGGGTGAGTTGACCAAGCTAATACAAAAGGGGCCCCCATAAGCTACAAGTGCCAGCAAAATGGACAAAGGGCACAACCCTAGAAGCCCAAGTCAATAGGACTCCACACCCAATAGTGTCAGTTCTTCCCCACCACTCCTAGACTGTGAAAGCACCCAGACACCAGCTTGAAGGGGTGCCTGGAAGTGGACAGAAGGCTGAGAAATCTGGGAGACTAAGCACGTTTTCCAAAAGAGACAGCATTACCTAAAGGGATGGCTTTAATTATTGGATTGGACTGAATTTTAAAATGCATAGGACTCTAAATTTACAAGAGAACCAGAATAGTTATAGACAAAATAATGGAGCTGTTTTCCAGGCACATCCAAGTTGCCATGAGAGTGAAGTTGACGTTACGTAACCAACACAAAGAAGAAAGTTTCTGCAGTAAAAATAATTCCCTCTCCAAACACATATTCTTACACACGTGCAAGACCACAACATGATATTTGGTGAGGAAAAGAGGGTGAGCTTTTTTAACCCGAATTATTCATTAAGTGTGCCAAATAGCTGCTTAGGTTTCCTTCTTGCCCATGTATGTATAAGTCAGAATTGCCAGTCTAAAACAAAAACAAAAACAAAAAAAACTTGCTCTTGCTTAGTTTACTCGTCTGCAAAGAAGAATACCAATATCTTCCATGGTTATTTTTGGAATTGGATATTTGATGTAATTTTAGGGGTTTCTGTAAACAAGCTAGTACCACGCTTGGAATTTTCTCTTTGTCTCTTCCCCCAGCTCATCATCACTTCTTTCTCTGAGATTAGCCAGGTTCAAATCTTCAGCAGTGCTGACTTTCCACTTCCTATCACCACTGTTTCAAATTCCCATCACTGGGCTTTCAGTCTTCTTCATTGTTCACCTGAAAGAGTTCTTTAACATGTCCCCTGATCTCCTTTCTCACAGCCATGACCTTTGGTCAGGATCTTATTTCTCCTCTCTTGGCAACTGTCTTCTCTAACCAACAACCTGCCTCCTACTTGCAAGCCACTGCTCAGCTCAGAGCGTGTCTTAGCCCATTTTGTGTTGCTATAAAGGAACACCTGAAGCTGGGTAATTTATAAAGAAAAGAAACTTATTTTGGCTCATACTTCTGCAAACTGTACACGAAGCACAGTGCCAGCATCTGCTTTTGGTGAGGGCTGAGGAAATGTCCAATCATGGCGGAAGGAGAAGAAGGAGCGGCATGTCACATGGCAAGAGCAGAAGCAAGAGAAGGAGATGCTTTTTTTAAATAATCAGCTCTTGTGTGACGAATGGGGTGAGAACTCACTCATTACCACAAGACGGGCACTAAGTCATTCATGAGGGATCTGGTTCAATGACTCACCACTAGACCCCAGCTGGGGATCACAGTTCAGCATGTGGTTTGGAGGGAACAAATATCCAAACTATATCATTGTCATTCCTTTCTCCAAGACCCTCTCTCTTTTCCTGTCTTTTCTCTTGTCTTTTCTCCTTCTCTCCAATTTTCTTTTTCTTTTTTGTAACTTTCATAAAAAATATGAAACAACTCAAAATGTTGAAATACACGGCATGAATCAGTTAGAAGTAAACTAGAATCAAGGTGAATCAAAAGGAGCAAAGAGATAGATGTAAGAAGAACCTGAAAAATCTTTCTTCAGCCAAAGTCTAAATATAACTCTGAACCTTAAGGCAGTTCAAATGAAAAGGGAGATATTGCTGTTGAGGGTCATTTCCTCAAAATTTTAAATCAATTAACTTTATATTTAACATTCATGTTTCAAAAATCTGAAATTAGCTTCAGAATAAAAAGTTGTATTTTAAGAAAGTGTTGAAAATTCTAATTTTAAAAATACCCATGTGCTAGTATTACTATAACATTATCTATGAATTAAAAAATACTTAGAAAATAATTTTCTTAATAATATATACACACACCAGAGCTTCAATTAATTAAAATCTAGTTTACTTTAATCTTTAGTTAACTGAATTTTTCTTTGTTCACCCAAACGAGGAAAATGAAATAAAGAAGGAAAAAAAGTCAAACAAATATGAGTTAGTTATTCAAGGAGAAAGATGCAATCCCCTATATAACATTCTATTAATTTTCTTCATAAAGATGATTAATATTTACTTATATATACCATCCTTCTAGCATCTAGCACAGTGGCTTCCCCATTTCAAATTGGCCTTAAACTTTTGTTTTTGAGTGAATGAAGACTTTGAACACTATAAAGCCTATCTATATAAATCTAGAAGTAACTCTTATAATGGAGATCAGTCTCCTTATTTTATTTAAAAATGCAATCATGATAATACCTGGCCTTTGGAGAAACCAGACATTATCAGCGTGCTTTTGTAAATACTTCATTTGATCCTCACAAGAAAACTAAGTTTCCAAGAGGTTAAACAAATTGACAGAGATTACACATCTAGTAAACAGCAAGGTCGGAGCCTGAACATAGCTTCACTCAACTCTTTTCACAGCCCAATCAGCTTCCATTGATTGATTAATTAAGTGAGAGTGATTAATTGCAAGCAGCTGGAACCTGTGTCACCGAGGGTATACTCTTCACTGCAGCCTCGTCCAGGTCCCTTTTAATATGCTATCGTGTTCTCATTTCCTTTTATCTGCTCTACACAGATAGATGGTAGAACTGATAAACGATGAAGAAGGAGGAGAATAACGTGTTGTATGTGAATAATGTGTGCTTCAAAATTGAACAGATAAGATTTAAGTTTATATTTGCCAAGGGCTTCTGGGAAAAAAGGTCTCTTAGAAGCTACCATGTGTCTATAGGACACGAATCAAAAAGCAAGTCATCATAGTGTCTGCTGCTGGCAGTCATCTTGTCACTGTGAAGAAGGCTCTAGAAAGCAGAATGGAGAGACAAAAAAATATATATATAGTTTTCTTGGTCAAATGGAACTACCTACACTATACCACCTTTCAGTTACAAGGCCCTAACATTCCCATTAAGTCAGTGTGAATAGGATTTTCTGCTACTTGCAACCAAAAGTATATGAACTGATAAACGAGAGAAGAGCACGGGTGAAAAGGAGAGCGGTTTACACTTTGTCACCTTTTCCAGACTTATGTGTAAAGTCACTAATGTGATATTGGCACTTATTACAGTTTAAACCTGCATGAGAACCTTCTGGATGACAGGAATGTGATTTACAAGAAGTGGAAACTGAGGTCTGAACATGGCAGATGCCTTTCTGGGAACTGAAGGAGGACACAGAACAGCCCCCTTTGTCCCACACAGTGCAGTAGGCCAGTGGACAGCCCATATGGTTTACAGGTGCCAGAACCAGGAAACACTGGGGAAAATTAGACTAGAGGGGAATGACTAAGTGGAACATCCTCTAAGAGGATCTCTTCTCCTCAAGAGGGGAGTGGGGAGCTTTTCCCCCACACGCTGGGCATTCTGTTTCTACTTTATGGGCCACCCCCATCTCAGGCCCCCTGCCCCACTGAAAGGCAATGGGAAAAAACAGACTCCACCAAAGCACAAGACAGAATGACCCACAGTGCAGTTCTGGAAGCCAGCCAGTTCCCTCACATTGATGTGGTCCCACTTAACTCCTCTGGGGTGGACGCATGCAGAGCGCTTGGTGACAGCAAGCCATTGCAGCAGCTGGTATACAAGGACTGAAGTGGAACCACCGCAAGTAGGGTGGGCAGAAGAAATGCTCTAGAAAACGCCAGAGTGTAATTTCTAGCAATGCCGCATTGCTCGGGAATGCGGGGAACCACTGGAGTAAACAGGCCAAGCTGGCAACGAGCACAAAAAAGCCAGACTTTTTTTTTTTCCTGAACCAACAGAGAAGTAAGATCAAAGATCTGGAGCAGTTGGCATG
Source organism: Carlito syrichta (assembly GCF_000164805.1). Taxonomy (NCBI): domain Eukaryota; kingdom Metazoa; phylum Chordata; class Mammalia; order Primates; family Tarsiidae; genus Carlito; species Carlito syrichta. The sequence goes on from NW_007059676.1 coordinate 190,211, forward strand.
GAATTCCGACTAAACAATATTGATTCATTCTGTTGATAGCTGCCTGTTGCAAACCTACTATGTGATACATACTCTCCTAACCAGGGCGGGACAATGAGGAAGGTACAGTTCCTTCCTTTGACACATACAAACTTGGGGTCACCAAACTCAGATATGCAGCTATACATATATATCATATATATATGATATATATATTACTTTATTTTTTCACATAATGATGTATCTGTGTTATTAAACTCCCATTCACGTAGTGGCAGAAGTAAGGCCTCCTTTCAGTATCCTGTCCCCTGGGTTGCCTCTAAATTCCAGGGACTCTGGAGAGCATGGTGGGTGAGGAATCCCGCCTTCACTGTCATCATCCCTGCTCACTGATCTGTGGAGAAGCTGCCACAGCTCTGCGCTGCTCTCAGTCAGGCTTCCTCAGCCGAGAAGCAAGACTCCTCCAGGTCCTGCGCTCTCAAAGCCCCTGTTCCATTCCTCCCGAATAGCTCGTCTCTGCACCTTTACCAGTCCAGGCACTGTCTGGGCCCCTTACCAAACACTCTCCAGCATCTATGCCCTCTTCTTCCTTTCTCAAATCTCTTCTTTTCCATGGATCCAAGAAATTGTTACCTACCCTTGTCTGGGAAAGATACAACAGACTGACTCTGATCTGTTATGATTTTCAATCTATTTTTGGTTGAAGACTATTATCCTAAGTAATGCAACAAGGGAAAAACAAACATAGTATGTTCTCACTTATGAGTAGAAGCCAAGCTAAGGGTCTCCAAAGGCTTAGAGAATGGTAAAATGGACACTGGAGATTCAGAAGGGGGAGGAGGGTGGGAAGGGGTAAAGGGATGAAAAGCCCCTCTAGGAATTTTTTATGGGGTACAATGTGCACAGGTGGAGGTGGTATGTGACTTAAAGTCCAGACTTTCTTCGCCACTGTTCAATGCATCCTGTGTACCCTGAAGCTATTAAACTAAACTTAAAAATAAATGAATGAATACATAAATACCAAATAAATTTAGACCTTAATTTTGAGTTACAAAAACAAAGACATTGACTTCTTCACTGTCCTTTTGTTTCCTCTCTTTTCCTTTACAGAGGTAGCCTGGTTTCCTGAATGCAGAGGAAAGCAAGGGTTATAAGAAATATTAGGGCAGCAGTATTGGTTCATATCCCAAGATTATTCTACTACAATAGAATTATTTTATTTGGGAAAATGGGAGAATTCTCCTTGAAAATACAACATATAAGTGGGTATTTAAAATGGATAGGTAGCCGGGCTTGGTGGCTCAGCCTGTAATCCCGCACCTTTGGGAGGCTGAGGTGAGTGGATTGCCTGAGCCCATGGGTTCGAGACCCACCTGGG